>NC_080379.1:94009946-94275223 GCF_014773155.1 Arachis stenosperma | reverse complement strand
CCACTGCAAGTAACTCCTTTTCTGTGGTTGTGTAGTTCTTCTGTGCATCATTTAGAATACGGCTGCCATAATAAATGACATGTAGTTGCTTGTTGTGCCTCTGTCCCAATACTACACCACGGCATGGTCTGGCATCACACATTAGTTCGAATGGCAGTGTCCAGTGGTGCAGAGATAACTGGTGCTGTGACCAGCTTAGCTTTCAGAAGGTCAAACGCCTGCAGACACTCTTTATCAAAGATAAATGGCGTATCTACAGCTAGAGATTACTCAGAGGTTTTGCAATTTTGAAAAAATCCTTATAAACCTTCTGTAGAATCCTGCATGCCCCAGAAAGCTTCTGATTGTCTTAACATTGGTAGGTGGTGGTAATTTGTCAATTACTTCAACTTTAGCTTGATCCACCTCTATTCCCTTGTTTGAAATTTTATGCCCAAGGACAATCCCTTCAGTCACCATAAAGTGACATTTTTCCCAGTTTAAAACTAGGTTAGTCTCTTGGCATCTTTTCAGAACAAGTGCTAGATGGTTAAGGTAGGAGCTGAATGAGTCTCCAAATACTGAAAAGTCATCCATGAAGACTTCCAGAAATTTCTCTACCATATCTGAGAAGATAGAGAGCATGCATCTCTGAAAGGTTGCAGGTGCATTACACAGACCAAAAGGCATCCTTCTGTAGACAAACACTCCAGAAGGACATGTGAATGCTGTTTTCTCTTGGTCTTGAGGATCTACTACAATTTGGTTCTAACCTGAATAGCCATCCAAAAAGCAATAATATTCATGACCTGCTAGTCTCTCTAGCATCTGGTCTGTGAATGGTAAAGGAAAATGATCCTTTCTGGTGGCTGTATTGAGCCTTCTGTAGTCAATACACATACGCCATCCTGTAACTGTTCTTGTAGGAACCTGTTCATTCTTTTCATTATGAACCACTGTCATGCCTCTCTTTTTGGGGACAACGTGGGTAGGGCTCACCCAGGGGCTATCAGAAATAGGATAAATAATCCCAGCCTCTAGTAACTTAGTGACCTCTTTCTGCACCACCTCCTTCATGGCTGGATTTAGCCGCCTCTGTGGTTGAACCACTAGCTTAGCATCTTCCTCCAATAGGATCTTGTGCATGCATCTTGCTGGGCTAATGCCCTTAAGATCACTTATGGACGAACCAAGAGCTGTCTTGTGTGTCCTCAGAACCTGAATTAGTGCTTTCTCTTCCTGTGGATTTAAAGCAGAGCTTATGATCACCGGAAAAGTGTCACCTTCTCCCAGAAATGCATATTTCAGGGATGGTGGTAGTGGTTTGAGCTCGGGTTTAGGAGGTTTATCCTCTTCCTGAGGAATTTTCAGAGGTTCTTTTATTTCCTCTGGTTCCTCCAAATCAGGCTGAACATCTTTAAAGATGTCCTCTAGTTCTGATTTGAGACTCTCAGTCATATTGATCTCTTCCACCAAGGAGTCAATAATATCAACGCTCATGCAGTCATTTGATGTGTCTGGATGCTGCATAGCTTTGACAACATTTAAATTGAACTCATCCTCATTGACTCTCAGGGTTACTTCCCCTTTTTGGACATCAATGAGAGTTCGTCTAGTTGCTAGGAAGGGTCTTCCTAGAATGAGGGTTGCACTCTTGTGCTCCTCCATTTCCAGCACTACAAAGTCAGTGGGAAAGACGAATGGCCCAAACTTGACAATCATGTCCTCAATTATGCCTGATGGATATTTAATGGAGCCATCAGCAAGTTGAAGACATATCCAGGTTGGTTTGACCTCTTCAGTCAAGTCGAGCTTTCTGATAGTGGATGCAGGTATTAGGTTGATACTTGCCCCAAGGTCACATAGAGCTGTCTTGGTACAAGCACCTTCAAATGTGCATGGTATCAGAAAGCTTCCTGGATCTTTAAGCTTCTCTGGTAAGCTTTTCAGAATGACTGCACTGCATTCTTCAGTGAGAAAAACTTTTTCAGTTTCTCTCCAATCCTTCTTATGACTTAAGATCTCTTTCATGAACTTAGCATAAGAGGGTATTTGCTCAACTGCCTCTGCAAATGGGATTTTTATCTCAAGAGTCCTGAGATAATCTGCAAAGCGGGCAAATTGTTTATCCTGTTCCGCTTGGCGAAGTTTTTGAGGATAAGGCATCTTGGCTTTATATTCTTCAACCTTAGTTGCTGCAGGTTTATTCCCTACAGAGGTGGTTGGAGAAGCCTTTTTAGAGGGGTTACTATTAGCACTCTCAGGTGTCTGATTCCTCATTGGCGTTTGAATGCCAGGACTGGGTGAGGAATGGGCGTTTAACGCCAACTTTCCCCCCTTTCTGGCGTTTGAACGCCAGAACTAGGCAAGGAATGGGCGTTTAACGCCAACTTTTCCCCCTTTTCTGGTGTTTGAACGCCAGGAGTATTCCTCTCTGGGCTCTTACTGTCCTCAGTTGTTCCTTTCTTGGCTTTTTGCCACTTTGAGCAGTGTTATTCAATGTCTTCCCACTCCTCAGTTGAACTGCTTAGCATTCTTCTGTTATCTGTTTAGATAACTGCTGTTTTGTCTAATTCAACTGTGATTCTATGTTCTTGTTAGCAATTTTAGTTTCTTGGAGCATCTCTTTAAATTCTGCTAACTGTTTTATCATCAGGAGTAATTGCTGATTAAGCTCAACAATCTGTTCTTGAGGATTAGGATCGGTAGCTACTGCCATAGCTTCTTCTTTTGTAGAGGACTCATTGCTTGAGTATAGATGTTAATTTCTAGCAACCGTATCTATGAGCTCTTGAGCCTCTTCAATCGTCTTCCTCATATGTATAGATCCACCAGCTGAGTGGTCTAGAGACATCTGAGCTTTTTCTGTAAGTCCATAGTAGAAGATGTCTTACTGTACGCACTCTGAAAATATTTCAGAGGGGCATTTCCTTAGCATACCTCTGTACCTCTCCCAGGCATTATAAAGGGATTCATGATCCTCTTGTTTAAAGCCTTGGATGTCCAGTCTCAGCTGTGTCATCCTTTTTGGAGGGTAAAATTGATTCAGGAATTTGTCTAATAACTGTCTCCATGTTTTTATACTTGCTGTGGGTTGGTTATTCAACCACCTTTTAGCTTGATCTTTTATAGCAAATGGAAACAGTAATAATCTGTAGACATCCTGATCCACCTCTTTATCACGTACTGTGTCAGCAATTTGTAAGAACTGTGCCAGAAACTCAGTAGGTTCTTCCTGTGGAAGACCGGAATATTGGCAATTTTGCTGCACCATGATAATAAGTTGAGGATTTAGCTCAAAGCTGCTTATTTTAATGGGAGGTATACATATGCTACTCCCATATGTAGTTGTAATGGGGTTAGCATATGACCCCAGAGTCCTTCTGAACTGCTCAATTCCACTTAGGTCCATGATGGAGAAAGGGAAATGATATGGATCACAAGTAAAGTATAAAATTTTTTTAATTAGGAATGACCGAAAATAATAAAATAAAATAGAAAAAAAAATAAAATTTTGAAAACTAAAAGAAAATAAAATCAAAGCAAATTGAAAACTTGATTAATTAATTAAAAAGATTTTGGAATTAGCAATTAAAAAGATATGATTGAAAATTACTTTGAAAAAGATATGATTGAAAAGATATGATTTTGAAAATTAATGCAAAATTTCGAAGATATAAAGGAAAATACAAAGAAGACACCAAACTTAGAAATTTTTAGAAAATCACACACAAATTTTCGAAAACCTAAAGGAAAACACAAAGAAGACACCAAACTTAGAATTTTTAAAGATCAAGAAAGGACTAAGAATATGCAAATTCGAAAAAAATTAAAAGAAAACAAAAGCATGCAATTGACACCAAACTTAAAATATGAAACTAAACTCAAATAAAAGACTCTAAACAAACAAAAATAAAACAGTCCTAATCTAAGCAACAAGATAAACCGTCAGTTGTCCAAACTCGAACAATCCCCGGCAACGGCGCCAAAAACTTGGTGCACGAAATCACAATCACACTTTTGCAATTCCGCACAACTTACCAGCAAGTGTACTGGGTCGTCCAAGTAATACCTTACGTGAGTAAGGGTCGATCCGACAGAGATTGTCGGTTTGAAGCAAGCTATGGTTATCTTGTAACTCTTTGTCAGGATATCAGTAATTCTCAGATTTAGTTGTAAAAAGTAAAAGAACATGAAATAAGTACTTGTTTTGCAGTAATGGAGAACATGTTGAGGTTTTGGAGATGCTACATCTTCTGAATCTCTACTTTCTTACTTTCTTCTTCTTCATGCACGCAAGGTTCCTTCCATGGCAAGCTGTATGTAGGGTTTCATCGTTGTCAATGGCTACCTCCCATCCTCTCAGTGAAAATGTTCAACGCGCTTTGTCACAGCATGGCTATTCATCTGTCGGTTTTCGATCATGTCGGAATAGAATCCAGTGATTCTTTTGCATCTGTCACTAACGCCCCACAATCGCGAGTTTGAAGCTCGTCACTGTCATTCAATCCCTAAATCCTACTCAGAATACCACAGACAAGGTTTAGACCTTCCAGATCCTCAAGAATGGCCGCCAATATATTCTAGCTTATACCACGAAGATTCTGACTAAAGAATCCAAGAGATATCCACTCAATCTAAAGTAGAACGGAGGTGGTTGTCAGGCACATGTTCATAGGTGAGAATGATGATGAGTGTCACGGATCATCACATTCATCAAGTTGAGGAACAAGTGATATCTTAGAATAGAAACAAGCGTGATTGAATGAGAAACAGTAGTACTTGTATTAATCCATCAGGACACAGCAGAGCTCCGCT
The DNA here is from genome assembly GCF_014773155.1 of Arachis stenosperma. Taxonomy (NCBI): domain Eukaryota; kingdom Viridiplantae; phylum Streptophyta; class Magnoliopsida; order Fabales; family Fabaceae; genus Arachis; species Arachis stenosperma. Next base: position 94,270,426 of record NC_080379.1, on the reverse strand, counting down.
CCCCCAACCATGGGGTTTAGAGACTCATGCCGTAGAAGATACAATATAAAACGTGTAAAGTGTCATGAGGTCCAGATACAATGTCAAAAGATCCTATTTATAGTGAACTAGTAACCTAGGATATACAGAAATGAGTAAATGACGTAAAAATCCACTTCCGGGGTCCACTTGGTGTGTGCTTGGGCTGAGCATTGAAGCTTTCATGTGTAGAGACTTTTCCTGGAGTTAAACGCCAGCTTTTGTGCCAGTTTGGGCGTTTAACTCCAACTTTTGTGCCAGTTCCGGTGTGAAACGCTGGGAATTCTTAAGCTGATTTGAAACGCCAGTTTGGGCCATCAAATCTTGGGCAAAGTATAGACTATTATATATTGCTGGAAAGCGCAGAATGTCTACTTTCCAACGCAATTGAGAGCGCGCCAATTGGGTTTCTGTAGTTCCAGAAAATCCACTTTGACTGCAGGGAGGTCAGAATCCAACAGCATCTGCAGTGCTTTTTCAGCCTCTGAATCAGATTTTTGCTCAGGTCCCTTAATTTCTGCCAGAAAATACCTGAAATCACAGAAAAACACACAAACTCATAGTAAAGTCCAGAAAAGTGAATTTCAAATAAAAACTAATAAAAATATAATAAAAACTAACTAAAATATACTAAAAACAATGCCAAAAAGCGTATAAATTATCCGCTCATCAAGCAACCCTATAAAAAGTAATATATAATTGTCAAACAATTCCTAATAATCCACAAGCAAAATACAGAAAATAATGACCCAAATAAAATTCTAACACCAATGAAAATAATGCAATAAATGAAAGTATGCAAATAAATTAAATGAAATAGAATGGAAGTGAAGAGGGATGAGAAGTTAAAAGAATGAAGAAGAAGAAAGTAAGAAAGAAGGAAGAAAGAAGTAGAAAGGAGAGAAGAAAGATGTGAACACGTAAAAACTGAACGAGCCATGCGACGCGTGGGGGCCATAAAGAGAACATGACGCGCACGCGTCAGGGACGCGTACGCGTGAATGAATTTGTGCCTTTCGCAGAAGTCCCTCGCAAGGGCAGCACAACCCTCTGTCCAGGTGCTCTTTACGTCGATTTGGGTATCCACGTGTATGCGTCGTTGATGCTTACGTGGGTGGTAAATATCATAGGGGACGCGCACGCGTGAGGCACGCGTGCGCGTGGGGTGGCTTATGCGCTACGCACCCCTCCCGCATGTCTCTCGCGCAACTCACTGTTTAATTGCGTAGTCACATACGACGCGTGCGCATCGTAGACGCTTGCACGTCGATTCCCCCTCTCTTTTTTATTATTGCAGTATGGAGAATGCAATACAATGAATGTTATGCAAAATTCCAGGTTCAATCAAAATTCAAAAACAAACTAAACTAAAAAATGAACGATCATACCATGGTGGGTTATCTCCCACCTAGCACTTTTAGTTAAAGTCTTTAAGTTGGACATTTGGCGAGCTCCTTGTTATGGTGGTTTGTGCTTGAATTCATCCAAAAATCTCCACCATTGTTTGGAATTCCAGTAGCCTCTGGGATCCCAAACTAGGTGCAGAAAGCCTTCAAGCAAGTTAAAGCAAGTGACAAGGCCCCAAGAGTGTTGATTTCTAGACTGAATTCCGGGGTCCCAAACCTTGCTTTTGTACCCGTCTTCTTGTTGATCATTATGATTCCATCCGAGTAGCAAGCAATCTGAATTCTCACTAAAGCGGCCAAACAACTTCCTAGACCCATTCAGTTGAGCTTTACACCAACCCTTACATTTAAACTTTGAGCACACAACCATGTTGAACCTTGCTTCACACCTTCTACCACTGACCATCTCCCTCTTACGCTTAATGCCACAAAGGGCTCTAAGCTGACCATCTATCTCAGGTAAAGCATATTCAAGTGAGCTAATTAAGCTTAGAGATGAGAGATTTACCCACTTGAATGAAGGAATAGACGGTGATGGCTTTGGGGGAGAGGTCTCCAACAACTTAGGCAAGGTGATTTCCAGCTCCATTCCCTTGGGCTCTTCTTTGACAACTTCCACCTCCTTGCAAGCATCTTCAATATCAACATCTTCCTCTTGGTAGCTTTCTTCTAATTTGATCTCTTCTTCATTGCTCACCAAGGGCATGGGAGGTTGTACTTCTTCTTCTTTAAACTCCATATCAAGTCCAATGGAAGAGGATTCAAATGTAAATAAGAATTCATCAATGATTGAATCCATCTCTTGATCATCCCCTTCAAAGTCTTCAACCATAATATGCCTTGGAGGTTGTACACCCTCCTCAACATCAACATCAAACACCTTGGAAGGAGGCTCTATGAATGGACTTTCCAATGGAGGCTCAGCATCTCCTAAGTCTTCGACCACTTCTTCTTCTTCAATAATTCCGGCTTCCTCCACTTATTCCAGTATAGAGTCATGATCCTTACTATCCACTGGAGTTTCTAGTATCTCCTTCATGCTACGTTCTTCATTAGATTCTCCACATGAAGCCATGGGGTTTCCTTGAGTGTCCAAATGTCTGGAAGGTAATTGATTTATTGCTTGCTCCAGTTGATGAAGGGTTGCATGAAATTGATCCACTGTTTCCTTGAGGCGAGCCTATGATTCTTGGGTCGATTGATATGGATATGGTGCATAAGAAAGTGGTGGTTCTCGGGAGTAATTGGATTGAAATTGGTGTGGATATGGGTTAGGGTCATATGGAGGTGAATGGTTGAAAGGGGCTTGTGAGTATGGTGGTCCAAAGTCATATTGAGGAGGGGGTTCATAGGAATATGGTGGTGGTTGTTGATAATCAAAAGAGCGCTTACCATAGCCATTGCCTTGATATGCATCACAGAACGGTTGTTGATAGTCCATTGGAGGTGGTTGTTGCCATGAGGGTTGATCAAATCCTTGTAGCTCCTCCCATCTTTGATTGTTCCAACCTTGATGCCTGTTCTCACTGTAGTCTCCTCTTCCTGCAACATAGTTGTAACCAGACTCATAGCCAAAGGGGTGAGAGTTCATAGTAGTAGGAGAAAAATAAAAACAAAAACTAACAAAAAGAAAATATTTTGAAAAAGATATGATTTTTTTAAAAAAAATGATAAGATAAGATTTTGAAAAAGATATGATTTTTAAAAAAAGATAGGATAAGATTTTGAAAAAGATATGATTTTTGAAAAAAGATAAGATAAGATAAAAAATTTTAAAATAAAAATCTGAATTTTTTTTTGTAATTTTTGAAAAAAATCAATTAAAAAGCAAATATTTACAATAACCAATAATAAGGCACACGTTTGCAATTTCCCAGTAACGTCACCATTTTGACGAACAGAATTTCCTATCGGTAAAGAAATATAAAAATATAATCGCGTTGTAAGTATAGCTTCTAGACCGACAAGAATTCCTTTCTTACAAAAGTTTTGGTTGTCACATGTAACAAACCCAATAAAATTTATAAACCGAAGTATTCAAACCTCGGGTCGTCTTCTCAAGGAATTGCAGGGAAGTATGATTTATTATTGGATATGGAAAACTGTATTTTTGGGTTTTTGAAAAGGTTTTGAGTAAGAGAAATAAATTGCAGGAGTTAGTAAATTAATAACTAATAAAACTCTTGGCAAGGTGTGAAAATTAGAAGTCCTATCCTAGTTATCCTTATCAGGTGTGATGAGTATTGTCTGTTGCTCCCACTTAGTTAACCCTTTACTAAATAAAGGAAAGTCAAGTGGACCAATTAATTTGATTCCTCAAGTCCTAGTTAACTCCTAAAGAAAGACTAGCTTTAGAGGAATCCAAATCAACTAGTAAACTTCAAATATTAATCAACTGTTGAGTTTGATAACTCAAGAGTTACCAATCAATCAACCAAAGCCAAGAATGTAGAAAACTAAATTAAAATCATATGTCTAAAATACCTCAATTATTAATAAAAGAAATCACATTCAACATGGAAAAAATTCATAAGTCAAATTGAGAAAATAAATAAAAAGAACATTTGAACCTGTGATGAAGAAATAATCCCAATAAGATAAATCCTAATCCTAATCCTAAGAGAGAGGAGAGAACCTCTCTCTCTAAAAACTACATCTACATCCTAAAACTATGTATGAATTTATGTTGTACCATCTATTATATTGAGTCTGCATGTTCCTTAACTTTAATCTGTGTTTCTGGGCCGAACTTTCGGTCAAAATGCGGCCCGAAACTGTCTCCAGCGTATTCTGTAATTTCTGCAGAATGCGCATGTCACGTATATGCGTCGGTCACACGTACGAGTCATTCAGCGATTTTCCTCTCCACGCGTGCGTGTCAGGCACGCGCTCGCATCGTTTACGCGAACTCCAATACACGCATACGCATCAGGCACGCGTACGCGTTGCTGTGATTTTGTCCAAATCGCACGCACGCGTCAGCCATGCGTGCGCGTTGCTATCCACTGGTTGTCTCCTTTATTTCTTGTGCTCGTTCCTTTTTTGAAAGCTTCCTCTCCATTCTCTAAGCCATTCCTGCCCTATGAAGCCTGAAACACTTAATCACACGGATCACGGCATCGAATGGTATAAAGGATAATAAAAATATACAATTTTGGGAAGGAATTATAATATCATGCAATTCATATGAATAAGTGGACAAGAATTTGATAAAAACCACTCAATTAAACACAATATAAACCACAAAATAGTGGTTTATCACAACTCTATAGAGACTAACTACCATGCAAGGAATATTTACAAGCAAGACTAACTACACATGCAATGTACTAACTACTAAGCAAAAGACAAATCCATGGGTATTGAAAGGAAGAGATTGTTACCCATGGAGATCGGTCGAATGACCTCCCCACACTTAGAATTCAGCACGGTCCTTTGTGCTACTAACAATGCACAAAGGATGGTCGGGACCAGAACCTTCACTATCCCCTTCATCAGAGCTCCCATCACTTGGGTTGGAGGTGGATGTGAATATTTCGGGTTCCTCCATGCTAGGGGTAACACAACACAGAAGCTTCTTGATGTAAGTGTATCGACGTTGGTTGCGTCGCTTATATCTATCAATCTTCTAGTGTAGATCTTATATCCTTTGATGGTTGGATCTTTGCTACAGTGGTGATGATGAGGTGGGAGGAATAATAGATGGTAGGGCTACGTCAAGGCTTGGTTTGTTCATGGGAAGATGTAAGTATTTTCCGTTTGGGATGACATTGCCCTTAGCCGGAATTATAGCTTTCGTGTCCATGGTTTCCCAAGGAACACCCGCAGCAGCAACTAAATCAGATACCAATGCTGGAAATGGCAAATTGCCCCCAGCGTAGATTCGACCCATCACTTGCTTGACAAGAAGCGGAATGTTCACCGGTCTCCCCGTGAGAACACACCAAACAAGCAAAGCGAGATCCGCAATGAAGGACGACTTGTGGGTGCTAGGTAGGACATAGTGGGATAGAATTTGGGCCCAAGCTCTAGCTTCTACAGTGAGGAAACGTGCGTCAATGCACTTGGGTCGCATCCGGAGTTGACCATGGGTCCAAAATGCCTCTGGTTCAGCAATGACTCAGAGGACCAAGTCCCAGTCAAATCCAGACTTTTCTCGCTGACGTAAGACCTCTGAGTAGCCATCCCCGTCACTCAGTACTGGTAAGACATTAAGCACTTGCTGAATAGCCTCTTTCGACACTGAGACTTGCTTCCGGCGCACGTATACCGATTAAAGAGAGGGAAGATGGTAGTTAGTGTAGAATTCTACCACTCATGAGAGATTGACCTCTTATGGTTTTCTCAAAAGGAACTCCCATCCTCGGTGTTCAATGCGAGGTAGAATACAAGGAGCAACTTTGTCCGGCGGAGCGAGTAGATGCTCAACATGATAGTTTCTCTCAACCATGGCGGGGAACACAAGTTCACAGAAGCGGTTGGGGAATCTTGAAGAATCCTTTGCCGGTTTGCTCTTCTCATTGTCATCAACAGGAGTGGGTGCCTTTGCCTTCTTAGATAGAGGTTTGGCTCCTAATGAAGAGTGCACCTTAGGGCGTGACCTTGGGGGTACCCTCTTTGTGGCTGGTTTCCTTGAAGCTTTCTCCTTGCCTTTCTTGGTGGCCATCCTGAAAAAGGAGGAAAAAGAAGGAAAGTGTTAAACCCAAAGGATCAACTCAACAAACACGTAAGTGAGAGGTAGTGCCCAAAAGAAATAGTGCAACAAAGTAGTCATAGAAGCATGGGTCACAACACTTGGCATGGGATGCAAGAGGGAGTAAAGCATGCAATATGGCATGAGAGGAATGAAGAGAGAACTTTTGTGTGGTCTAGAATTTAGAATAAATTCCCGTTGCAAGTATAGCTTCTAAACCAACAAAAGTCCTTTCTTACAAAAGTTTTGGTTGTCACAAGTAACAAACCCCTAAATAAATTGATAACCGAAGTATTTAAACCTCGGGTCGTCTTCTCAAGGAATTGCAGGGAGGTATGACTTATTATTGTCTATGAAAAAGGTAAAATTTTGGGTTTTTAAAGATGAGGAACAAGTAATTTAAATGGCAGGTAAAATAAATAAATAACTGTAAAATAAACTTTTGGCAAGGTATGAGAAATTGGAAGTCCTATCCTAGTTATCCTTATCAATGATGATGAAAATTGAATCTTAATTCCACTTAGTTAACCTTTGCTAGTGCAAGGGAAGGTCAAGTGACTAATTAAGTTGATCTTCAAATCCTAGTTAATTCCTAGGAAAAGATTGGGATTATAGAAGTTCAAACTAATTAGTAAAGATAGCGGTTATCGATCACGTTGAGTTTAATAACTCCTGAGTTACTGATTTCTTAACCAAGACCAAAAGAAGAAAAATCTAAATTATTTATATAAATAAAAGATAGTAGTCATAAATCTGAAATACGTCAATTGCATTAATAAAAGCAGTCAAATCTAATATGGAGAAGTTCATTAGCCAAATAGGCAACACAAGTAATACAAGCATCAAAATATCTGAAAGTAAAAGAGAGATCAAAAGTAAAAGGAATATTGAACTTGGAGCACAGAAAAATTGTAAGTTAAAATAATAAATCCTAAATCCTTTAAGAGGAATCCTAATCCTAGATCCTAAGAGAGAGGAGAGAGCCTCTCTCTCTAAAACTACATCTAAATTGTAAAAAGTGTATTATGAAAGCATAATTATGTATGGATGTATTCCCCCACTTTATAGCCTCTAATCTGTGTTCTCCGGGCCAAAAACTGGGTCAGAAACAGCCCAGAAGTCGCTGATTGTGAAATTTGGTCCGTATAGGTCGCGGCAAAGTGACGCGGAGGCGTCATCCATGCGTCCGCGTGGATTGAAGTTTGCAAATGCGACGCATCTGTGTGAAGCGCGCATTCACGTCGCCTATCTGTATGGCCACTATGACGAATTATATATCAAATCGAAGCCCCGGATGTTAGCTTTCCAACGCAAGTAGAACCGCGTCATTTGGACCTTTGTAGCTCAAGTTATGACCGTTTGAGTACGAAGAGGTCAGGCTGGACAGCTTAGCAGTTTCTTCAACTTCTTGTATTCCATCCACTTTTGCATGCTTTCTTTCCATCCTCTAAGCCATTCTTGCCCTGTAATCCTTAAAATCACTTAACACACATATCAAGGCATCGAATGATAATAAGAGAGGATTTAAAATTAACTAAATTAAGACCAAAGAAACATACTTTCAATCATAGCACAAAATCAGGAAGGAAAATATAAAACATGCAAATCATATGAATAAGTAGGTAAAGAGTTGATAAAAACCACTCAATTGAGTACAAGATAAATCATAAAATAGTGGTTTATCAAGGAATAATCTCAAGCATCCAAAACAAAGAGCAAGTCCTGTTCAATGAGTATCTAATTAGCAAGTAATAAGCAAAATGTGTTCAATGCACTTAGAAGAGAGCAAGTGAATGAGGAGGAAGCACCAAATTGAAGATATAACAAGCAATGAGTAATTATGAGATACTCAACCAATTAGAAGCCCAAAATGAAGTATCAATCATCACACAACACATCCACTCACAAAGATAATGAAAAACAATCAAGATGATCCATGAAAGTAATCAAAGTTCAAGTTCAACATCCATGGAAAAAAACAAAAAGAAGAAAAAGTAAACAAGCAAAAAGCAAGTGGTATAATCAAGTAACAAAAAGAGAAAAATATGTAAATCAACAAAAAATCTAACTAGAAAAAGAAGTGATTCAAAGAAAGTAATAGATTAGATATGGAGGAAGTAGAACCTTGAGAAGTATAAAAGAACAAGGTGAATTTTCTTTTTAAAGATGAGAAAGAGAGGGAAGAAATGTAGTGCCACCGAAAGAGGTGGTGGTTGCCGGTGAGTAGCCGGGGACAGTGGTGGTGGAGTATGGAAGGAGGAAAGGAAGAGAAGAGAGGTGATGGAGAAATAAGAAGGAAGAAATAAGAAAGAAGGTGGGAGAGGGAGAGAAGCAGGGCGCGCAGCTTTAAAGCTGATTCGCGCAACCGATGCGCGCGCACAGTGTGCTGGCGCGTTGGTGAAGGTGGAGCAAGGGATGCGTGCGCGTCATTGGCACGTACGTGCGAGTACAGCTGTGCCCCTGGCACAGGGGTAGCACAAAGTTGGCCTAAGTCTCAGGTCATTTGTACCAGAGTTGGGAGACGGCACAGGCGCGCAAACGCGCACAGTACGCTAATGCGTGCCTGATTGGGTTGGCAACCGGCACGGACGCGTGCAGTGTGCGGACGCGTCAGTGTGGGCACAGACTAGGCACAAGTATGGCACAAGTATGGCACAACTCTCGGATTTTTATACAAGGGAGTTCATAGTGCACCATCGGCGCGCGCGTACAGTGTGCTTGCGCGTCGATGGCCAAGTTGCAAGGGGGCACGCAGGCGGCATGCACGCTGGTGCGTGGGTGCCTAACATGAAGTGGACACAAAGTGGGCACAAGGTAGGCACAACTCTCGGGTTTTTTGACCCAGGAGTAAGAATGCACCACCGGCGCGCGCGCACGGTGTGTTCGCGCACGGATGTCCGTTTTCCCTGCTCTTTTTTTTGACACAACATAAAAGAAGCTATTCTAACACATTTTTGGCAGGTGTTCAAGCTAGTAGCCAAGAGAACACACTCAAATTCATGCACTATTTAAAACATAGAATTCTCTCCACTTCAACAATTCTTCCATACCAAAATGATGAAATCTATCTAAATATCCTAGTTATCCAACAAGATCAATAAAACTAGCATTCCTAAGCAATCAACAACATCAAGAAGTCACAAAATTCAAAAGAATCTAAAGCTAAAAGCAAGATGGTATACACAAGGAAGATCTTACCACGGTGGGGTGCCTCCCACCAAGCACTTTTCTTTAACGTCCTTAAGTTGGATGGTCAGTCGCTCATGCTTCTCCTTCTCTAGGTGCATCCGCCAATAGGAACACCTCTAGCTCTTTTGGGAGCTTGTAGCCATGGTACTTCTTCACTCTCTGTCCATTCACCTTGAAAGTTGCTTCACTTTTAGGATCAAACAACTCCACCACTCCATAGGGCTTTATCTCCTTCACCTTGAAAGGTCCTTCCCATCTAGAGCGGAGCTTGCCAGGCATGAAACGAAGCCTTGAATTGTAGAGTAGAACCTCATCACCTTCTTGGAAGTCCTTCTTCTGGATGTGATGGTCATGGAATGCTTTAGTCTTTTCCTTGTAAATCCGGGCATTCTCATATGCTTCATTCTTCAAACACTCGAGCTCCTCTACCTGCAATTTTCTGGCTACTCCTGCTTGGGTCAAATCCATGTTGCACCACTTTACTGCCTAATAGGCTTTGTGCTCAATCTCCACCAGACGGTGGCATGCCTTACCATAGACGATCCGGAAGGGACTCATCCCTAACGGAGTCTTGTAGGCCGTTCTATACGCCCATAGTGCATCTCCTAACTGGAAGCTCCAATCCTTCCTTTGTGGATTGACCACTTTCTCCAAGATTCTCTTAATCTCCCGGTTGGACACTTTTGCTTGTCCGTTGGTTTACGGATGATAAGCAGTGGCAACCTTATGCACTACCCCATAGCGCTTGAGCAATGCCTCTACTTTCCTGTTATAAAAGTGGGATCCTTAGTCTCTCACGATTGCTCGTGGCGACCCATAACGGCATACAATGTTATTCCTAATAAAAGAAACGAAGGTATTGGCATCGTCAAGGCGGGTAGGTATTGCTTCCACCCACTTTGACACGTAGTCAACCGCTAACAGAATATACAGATACCCACTGGAGTTGGAAAATGGTCCCATAAAATCAATGCCCCATACATCAAATATCTCATAGAACAACATAGGTTGTTGAGGCATCTCATCCCTTCGGGACGTGTTTCCCGACTTCTGACACTGATGGCAAGACACACATAACCGGTTAGCATCCTTGAATAAGGTTAGCCACTAGAATCCACAATCCAACACCTTTTTAGTGGTACTTTGTGGGCCAAAGTGGCCACCACATTCGGACAAATAGCAAGCTTCAAGAATGGGTTAGGTTTCAGACTCCGGGACACATCTTCGAATTACTTGGTCCACTCTCCTCTTTCACAAGTGAGGGTCATCCCAAATGTAGTATTTGGAATCACTCCTCAACTTATCCCTTTGGTGTTTAGAAAGTTGGGAGGGAAGAGTTTCGCTACCAAGTAGTTCGCCATTGGGGCAAACCAAGGAAAGCTATCCGACACAACATCCAAACTATCCAATGGGAACGAGTCATTGATCGGAAATGGATCAGATTTTAAATTCTTAAGGCAGTTTAAATGATCCGCAACCAAGTTTTGAGATCCACTCCGGTCCCTAATCTCAATGTTGAATTCTTGCAAAAGCAAGATCCAACGTTTGAGTCTAGGTTTTGACTCATTCTTTGACAATAATTATTTCAAAGCTGCATGATTCGTGTATACCACTATCGTTGATCCTGGCAAATAAGATCTAAATTTATCTAAAGCATGAACAATAGCTAGGAGTTCCTTTTCAGTAGTGGTATAGTTGGATTGTGCTGCATCAAGTGTTTTAGAAGAGTATGCAATGACATAAGGGAGTTTACCATCGCGCTGTGCAAGCGCGGCACCTATAGCATGGTTTGACGCATCGCACATTATCCCAAATGGCAACGTCCAATTGGGGCCTCGCACAATCAGTGCCGTGGTAAGAACTCTCCTTAGCTCTTCAAAAGCTTTCACACATTCACCGTCAAACTCAAAGTCCACATCTTTTTGGAGTAGGCGCGACAATGGCAAAGCAATCTTGCTGAAATATTTGATAGAGCGCCTATAGAATACTGCATATCCTAAAAACGAGCGGACCTCCCTCACAGATGAGGGGTGAGATAAAGTGGTGATAACATCGACCTTGGCCGGGTCTACAGAAATTCCTTCATGAGATACTACATGTCCTAACACTACACATTGTCTTACCATAAAGTGACATTTCTCAAAATTCAAGACAAGGTTAGTGTCAACACATCTAGCTAAGACGTTGGCCAAGTTCTCTAAGCAACAATCAAATGAAGTTCCATAAACACTGAAGTCATCCATAAAGACTTCCAGACAACTCTCCATTAGATCGGAAAAGACACTGGTCATGCACCGCTGAAGAGTAGCAGGTGCATTACATAGTCCAAATAGCATCCTTTTGTAGGCAAAGGTGCCAAAAGGACAAGTGAATGTGGTCTTTTCCTGATCTTCAGGAGCAATGTGAATCTGGAAGTAACTAGTGAATCCATCAAGAAAGCAGTAATGGGATTTACCTGCCAAACGGTCTAACATCTGATCGATAAAGGGCAAAGGATAGTGGTCCTTCCTTTTAGCGGCATTCAACCTTCTATAATCGATGCACACTCGCCACGCATTTTGTACTCTCTTGGTGACCACTTCACCATCATCCTTTTTAACCGCAGTGATGCCTGATTTCTTGGGAACAACCTGAACCGGGCTCACCCACTCACTGTCAGAAATCGGGTATATGATACCCGCATCAAGTAGCCTAGTGACCTCCTTGTTTACCACATCGAGGATGGTTGGGTTGAGCCTCCTTTGTGGTTGCCTAACCGGCCTAGTTTCCTCTTGGAGAAATATATGATGCATGCACTTGCGAGGGTCAATTCCCACAATATCGGCTAGGCTCCAACCAATTGCCTTATTGTACCTTCTGAGAACATCTAGGAGCTTTTCTTCTTCTTCACTAGAAAGCTCACTAGCAATAATGACCGAAAACTTTTGGTTGTCCTCTAAGAAAGCATACTTCAAATGAGATGGAAGAGGCTTCAATTCACTCTTTGCCTTAAGTTGAGGTTCCTTTTCGTCAAGCTCACGGAGTTCATTCTTAACAACTTTCTCATGTTCACCCTCTTGGTCAGCCGTCTCTTCAAGAATATGGTAGCACAACTTGTTATGGTCTTCTTCTTGCACTTTCGCTACCACTTCCTCAATTACATCACATCGGAGAACGGAATGCTCTTCGGGAGGATGCTTCATGGCTTCTTCTAAATTGAACTTGATAGTCTTGTCTCCAACCTCAAAAGGAATATGTACCGGTGAAGGCATCTAACTTGAATTTATAGGTCTTAAGGAAGGGTCTACCAAGTAGAACGGAAGATGAGCTTCTATTTTCTGTTGGAGGCATTTCAAGGATGTAAACGTCAACCGGAAAAACCAAATCCTTGATCGCCACAAGTACATTTTCGGCTATTCCTGTTACCGTTATCACACTTTTATTGGCTAAGGCAAACCTCGCCATCGACTTCTTTAATGGAGCTAAATTCAACCGCACAAAGGTAAAAAGCGGCATGATTCTTACACAAGCTCCAAGGTCACACATACAATTTTGAAAAGTGCATCCACCAATACAACAAGACACCAAACAAGGCTCAGGGTCACCACGTTTCTTTGGAATAGGTTCCATCAAGGAAGAAATTGAACTTTCCAAGGAAAATGTCTCCAATTCTCCTATCCTATCCTTGTGTGTACACAAGTCTTTCAAAAATTTTGCATACTTTGGAATTTGTTGAATAGCATCAAGAAGTGGTATGGTTACCTCAACCTTCTTGAACACTTGAAGCATGTTCAAATCAAATTCCGGTGTTTTCTTTGCTTTCTTCACCATGGAAGGGAATGGAATAGGGATGGACTCATCCACTATAGCTTTCCTCTTGGGTTCCTTGAGGTTTACTCCTTCTTCCTCATGCCTTTTGTCTACCTCCCCCTCTTCATGTGGAGCTTTAACAACCACTTCTTCCTCATGAATGTCCTCCAAGACCCTTGGAGGTATCTCCTCCAATGTAGTTTCCGACCGTAGAGTGATGGCGTTGAGACCGCCCTTTGGGTTTGGTTGGGGTTGGGAGGGAAGGTTAGAAGAGCTTGAGGGTTAGTTGGTGTTGTTGTTGGAGGTGGGGGTTGGTTTGACATGACCATCTTCGAAAGCATGTTGGTGAGGCTAGCCAATTGAGCGCCCAAGGCATTAAATTGAGCCTTGTTGCTCTCATCTCATTTCTCCATAGCGGCTCTAAGCTCGTCAACTTGATTGGTGGGAGATGGAAAGGTTTGGTTGGATTGTTGTCTCTGGTGTGGTGCTTGGTACTTGGTGTAGTTGTTTTGGTTTTGGTTTGAGTGACTTTGGTTGGCTTGGTAGTTAGTGTTGTTATGGTGGTATTGAGATGAAGATTGGTTGTTGTTGTGACGAGAAGAAGAGTTGTTCCATCTTTGGTTTTGATTGCTTCCTTGTGCATTATCCCTCCACTCTTGATGTTGATTACTACCATGAGGGTAGTTGTTTTGGCCTTGAGAAGGATAGGGTAGACGGTTGTTGTAATTCACATTGGCCACTACAAGGGCATGTTCCTCTTGAATTTGATGGCATTGATCGGTGTAATGCGTAGTGCTAGAGCACAAACCACAAATCCTAGGAGGGCCTTCAAGTTGAGCAACTGGAGGTGTTGCTTGGATGGCTTGGATGGAGTAGAATTCCTTTTGATCCTTTTGTATTTACGTGAGGATGGTGGTTATATCCCCAAGCGCTTTGGTTAGGCTTGATTCGGAAGGGGACGATTTTACCACACCTTTGAGAGGATTACTTCTCACCCTTGTATGTTGTGTAGCTTTGGCAACATCCTTTATCAAATTCCAAGCTTCTCCATCTGTCTTGTTTTTCGAAAGGGAACCACCACTAGAAGCAGTGAGCAATCTTCTATCTTCCACACAAAGACCTCTGGTGAAGCAGCTAATGAGCAAGTTGGTGTTCATTTCATGGTGTGGACAAGATTCCAATAGCCTCTTGAACCGAGACCAATACTCGTACAAACTCTCTTGGTCTCTTTGCATTATACCCGAAATCTCCTCTCGGATGTAGTCGATCTTCTCCAGTGGGAAGAATTTATCTAGAAACTCTCTTCTTAAGAAATCCCAATTGGTCGCAATCTCATCCGATAGCAAATAAAACCATGTCTTAGCTTGCGCTTCAAGAGAGAAAGGGAAGGCAAAAACCATGATAGCTGTAACGACCCAACTCCCAGTATGCCATGGTCATACAAGAAGCTAAGTGTTACTAACTTATCCTTCCTAAAAGAAACTATTATTTAATATATGAGCCTGTTCCTTGTTAGAACGATGCCAATTTTTAACGTAATTTTAATTTTTTTATTCGTTGTGGGTGACAAGGTAAAATAAATAGGCATACATTGAGAGTAATAGAAAAGCAGCATAAAGAAACATAGAAATACAGCTGATAATATACATCATATACATTAAAACAAAACATGTAGCGTTTACACAAGATCAAGTCAGTTTACATCCTCGTCATCCTATGTAGCTAATATATACACGACACTCCTAGGGCCTGGCTCATACAAGAAGCCGCTAAACTGGCGCCCAGGCTAGCCTAACCACTATATAGCTCCTAGCTCTTGGGTGTACTAACACGAGTGAGAGACTAACTAACAGATAATGTTAGACTAGAGTGTCATCAAAAGAATACCCCTTCTGCTATCAAACTATATCTACATGTGGCCATTTGGAGAATTACCGTGAGGCTCGTCCATCTCCTCATCCTGCTCTACCTCTATCTCAGGATCCTCCTCCTCCTCATCATCTGCAGCTACAACTATACCCTCAGATCCACCAGAAATATTGCTGTCACTATGTACAAAACCATTCGCGAGCACAGGTCCGATCGCATATATAGGGCTACCCCACCGTCCGGCAATACCGGCTCATCAGGTTGTGGAAAGTCAGGGATCGGCTTAGGAGGAAAGTCCCATTCTGGTGGTATCAAAGGTACGTAGTCACCAGCTAACTCAGGCTCATCAGGAATGATAGGCTCAGATTCCACCTCATTCAAAGTTTGAGCTGGTATAGAGTGCTCCGGATCATCAGGAAAATGATGTACAGGTGCATCAGGATGTAACCAAGATAAGGAAAAGTCATAAGGAGCATCGGGGTCAAAATGTGGGCTAGACAGAGGATGTTGAAAAGCTCGATTGGGTAACACATATCGTCTAATACGAGGCTCCAATCCCATGATGAAGTAACTGTGATGTACCAGATCCTCGTAGATATAAGGGGAGGAAAGGAGAGAAGGGGTAAGAACTGGGGAGATCTTAGTAGGGTTGGGGTTATTAATTACATTAATTTATTCGATTTCGATTAGCAGATGGATAATAGAATACAGCAAAGTAATAAACAAAAGTTAAAAATAGATGGAAAAGATAGAAAACAGAACCCAAACAGAAAAGTACAAGAAAATAAAGCACAGACATAGCACTCAAGAAAACAAACATAAAGAAATAGATCACACACAAGAAGGAATGCAACAGAGAGTGATGCGTAGACAAGAATGATGCATGTCTAGCCCTAGTACAGGCCATGAGCTCATGTGTCGGTTAGTACCTGCATTCCCGACATTTATCCGGTTACGAATTCACTATTTCCCAGATACGATTTTCCGTTCAAATAAATGCGCATATAATTATTAGCAGCTCTATTGAGACAGCCTCTGCTTTCTACTCACAGGAAATATACTCTTGGGAATGGAAAATTGCTGTAGGTATCCTAGTTTCCCTACAGAAGCTCTTGGGTTGCTTTAAGCAACAGATAAATAAACATTATCTCTTGGGTTGCATTAAGCAACGAATATGCAAACAATATCTCTTGGGTTGCCTCAAGCAACAAATAACTTTTCGATAAGCATTATGCTCTTAGTCTCTTTAGTCTGCTCTTATTTCTCTGTTTAACGTGTGTATTTAAGACTTATGTAAATTTCGGCATGAATAGTTAGCCTGTCCCAAGTATAGGTTTATTAAGTCTATACTGAAACAGTTTAACTTTTCATATAATACCTAACCTTAGTCGCAACTCAAGGACTAACTATGTTGCCCTAGTTTGTTAATGATGCATGAAAACTTGTCTCTCAACAAATTTCCCTTGGGTAAGTATACCAAATTATCGTCAAGTAAAAACTCACAATAGAGTGAGGTCGAATCCCACAGGGATTGATTGGTCAAGTAACTTTAATTGGAAGAGTATGCTAGTTGAGCTAAACAGAATGTAGTTTAAGGATTGCAGAAAATTAAATGGCGGGAAAGTAAATAGTAGAAAATAAAGTGCAGAATCTTAGATGGGGATTTGGGGAAATGAGCATATAAATAAATGGCAGAAAGTAAAGAGAATGGGTAAGATCAGAAATGGGGAATTCATTGGGCTCAAGAGATGTTGTATTCTCCTGATCAAATTCATTTTCATCTCTTCCTCAATCAAAGCATCTATTGATGTCCTTGGCAATCTTAAATGATTGGGTTCCAATTCCTTGGCAACCCAATCTCTCTAAGCTTGAACAATTGCCCAATTCCTTGATTTAATTGCTCATGGAAAGAGATGAAGTGTGGTAACTGATTATACCACATGTATTTCCAAATCAAAGTGTTGGGAGGATTACATGTCACTATATCCGCCCAGACCCTAATTTGGTCCAACATGAGAAAGCATTTCTAGCATGATCTCCTCATCCCTTTTCCAAGGCTCAGAGGAGATCCAATTATGGAGAGTTTTTTTTCCAAGACAACTAACCAATTGAATTAAGATCGAAAGCTTTCTAGTAAATCAAAAGAGAAGAAAGAAGAAGAGAATGAAAACTATAATTGATCCATCAAATTACAACAGAGCTCCCTAACCCAATGAAAGGGGTTTAGTTGTTCATAGCTCTAGAAATGGAAAATGGCAGAAAAGAATACATCCCTAGCTAAAAGTACAGAAAAGTAAATATACAGAGGGTAGTTCTCCAAAGTGCCAAGCTTCTCTATAGTTCAAAACTACTCCTATATATACTACTTCTCTTGATCTTCTAGTGAATTCTTCAAGTCTTGGATGTGGGCCTTAGATCTTGAGTTGAAGCAGTTACAATCTTTAGTGGGCTGAGCTTGCAGAAAAGTATGAATTAGGCATAGGCATTAGTGAAGTTAACGTTAAGTGACATTGTGGGTTCGAGAACGTTAGTGGCAATCACCTTTTTCACTAACGTTCCAACCCCATATAACCCATGTTAACTCCAACGTTAGTGGCAATAACGTGAACACTAACGTTGCCTTATAACCCATCGCAAGAGTTATTGGGACTCACCTTTCCCAATAATGTCGCCTTGTGCCCCTTGTCCCTACGTTAGAGTTTATGTTAGTGTAACTAACGTGGCTCTTAACGTGGGTATGCCTCATCTTCGGGAGCGTTAGTGGTACTCACCTTTGTCACTAATGCTCCAAGTGCCCCTACTCTCCACGTTAGAGCTCACGTTAACTAAGTTAACGTGGTAGTGAATGCCATCTCCAACGTTAGTGACAAAGGTGAGTGTCACTAACGTTGGCTCATCAATTTTAGCTCCACGTTAACTTTCATGTTAGTGGTCTTAACGTGACCACTAATGTGGGCAATGCTAGTTTGATCCAACGTTAGTGACAAAGGTAAGTGTCACAAATGTTGGCATTGTTCCTCTCTTCCACGTTAGAGTTCACGTTAACTAAGTTAACGTGACTCTTAACATTGGAGCTTTCTTTGTCTCCACGTTAACTACCACGTTAATCTAGTTAACGTGGCAATTAACGTGGGCTTATGATGGCTTCGCAGGTGTATTGGTGATCACTTTTCTCATTAATGTTGCAAGCTCTTTCCCATTCCACGTTAGTGGTCATGTTAACTAGGTTAACGTGGCTACTAACGTGGTTCTTCCTTGCTTCCTTTGTCCTGAAATCAAGCAAATAAAGTGCATCAAAGTTCTAGCGAAAGTTATGAGATTATGCATCATTAATTTGTCATGCAATCCTTGCAAGATCCTCATGAAATCATGTAAAATTCACGATAGTTGCTTGAATCAAGGTGCGAGTGTATTTTCATACAAAACTTGCCTCATTCTCTAAGAAAATGCATGAAACTACCCTAAAACAGTAAAGAAAAGGTCAGTGAAACTGGCCTAGATGCCCTGACATCACAACACCAAACTTAAAGCTTGCTTGTCCCTAAGCAAGTACTAGAACATAGGAATAATGAATGAAAGAACAAGATGAACAATATAAAAGTAAAATTCCTGGTTTATGGGGTTTCATTCATAGCAACTTAGGTTCATTCCTTTACCAGGTTTCAGGCCTTTATCATGCCCTTGAACACTTGCTTACTTACATCCCTTGAGACTTCCTAGTTATTGATCCTTCCTTCTTTTGTTTTCTCAAGATTTATTGCATTCTTCTTTTGGCTATGTACTCTGTAAGAGGGCGACTCTTTATGATAAGCTTTCAGTCAACACTCCCGAACCAGTTAGTTGAAGGTGCTAGGTGTTAAGACACCCCTAAGGACTTACTCCCTCAAGTCTCTTTCCCTTATACATACACACCACAGGCACATGTTTTGTTATTTTTCTTTCTTGAGACCTTGGTGTCCAGCACCTCTTTGGGTTACTAAGTGTTCTGTAGCAAGGGTCACTCTTGATAGTGGACTTTCAGCTGATAATCCCGGATTAGTTAATCCAAGTTACCAAGTGATGAGGCTCCCCTAAGAGCTTATTCATCTAAGCATATCCCTTGCACATGAACACCACAGACACATGCCTCAATCTTAAAACCCTTGGTGCCTAGCATTGTTTCTTATTGTGTTTCTTTCCTTTTCACTTTTATTGCTCTTTCTCTTTTCTTATTGGGATCTTATTATTTAGTTAGTCTCATAGGATGTGTTTCAAGCATAGGATTCAGGATAGATAGTTGCTTTCTTTCCTTGTTGGTGAACTAACTTAGCTAACTAATCATCCTACCACAAACATTCAGAACTTACCTCACAAAATAACTACACTGTTGTTCTTATCATAACATTTTCTTTTTGATTACTTGAAGGACAGGCATACAAGTAAGAAAAGTGAAGATGAAAACTAGGGATCTAGACTAGTGAGCATCGACCTAAGCAACAAGATCTTAATGCATAATTGAAAATTCCTAAGTTACTATGGAAGCATGTTCTATTTCATATATGATTTTCCATATTTAAAGCTTTGAAAAAGATAGAACTCAAAAGGAACTCCACCACCTTTTATTCATGGGGATGCTTATGTTCTTCTGCTTCCTTGTATTCTTTGTGTCCACTTTGTCCACTTGTGCTTCCTCTCATCCGATTCATTCTGGCTATTTTCCAATCTTCCAGTGCCTTCCTTACTGACTCATGACTTTTTTCGGCTCTTTTGCGTTCCACTCGTGCTAATTCATCCTTTACATACTCATATTTTGTGATCCCAGGATGCAATACAGATAGTTGTCTGACCAAGTACCCAAGCCTGGCTTGGGTATTTACATGATATCCAGTTTCACTCATGTAAACTCCTTTCGAAAATGCTCTATATTCATTGAAAAGATCTGCCTGTTCTCTTTATTTCCTATGCATCTCATGAATGTGTGCACCTTGATGTGCTTGGATGTTGATCAGCTTTTGGATGGCTTCTTGTTGTTGATCTTGATTTTGGTTTAAGTTATGGAAGGACTCACTCCATTGTCTCCTTTGTTCCAATTTCTGTTCCATCAACTATTTTTGCCATTCCCCTTGCTGAGTCATCCATCTAGAGAGTGATTCTTCTTGACGGTCCATTATTTGCATTTGAAGCTCCTTTTATGCACCTTGATTCTCCATGTATTGCCTAGATGAAGAATGGTGCTGGGATAACCCAACCTTCCTCCAGAATCACTTTTCTCAGCAAGCTTCCGAATGCCTTGGGCTATGAGTTCATGAACCTTGATTTCTCCTCCTTTCATTATGCATTGCACCATTGTTGCTCTCTTAAGGTTTACCTCTGAGTTGTTCCCAGCTGGGAAGATAGATCTCCTTACAATTTCGAACCACCCCTTAGCTTCAGAAAGGAGGTCTCCTCTTTTTATAAATTTGGGCTTCCCATGGGAGTCTCTATCCCAATCTTCTCCTTGCACACATATATCTTTTATAATCTGGTCGTGGTTGGGGTTGTTATCTATTTTTGAGTGATAGCTCTCTTCTGCAAAGGGTATGGTTTGCAGCTTAAGCACTCTCATGATGCTCATGGGACTAAAATCCACCATTACTCCTCTCACGAAACTTGTATAGGATTCATCTGCCTTATCATGTCTAACTGTATTTGCATAAAACTCTCTTACCAGAGTTGCATTCACCCTTGTAGTCAGATCGGTGAGGAGCTCCCATCGACGTTTTTCCACCTTCTCTGTGATTTCCGGGCACTCAGTTTTTGTGACTTGAAAGCTCAATTCATACATGATTTCTTTATCAGCCATCCACCCAAATTGTAGTGCATGGTAAAATGTTCTGAATTTCTTTTCATCAAAAGGAGGCTACTCTATAGGTTCTTTCCCTTTTCGTCTCTTGGAGCTTGATGATGCCATGCAAGATGGTTGAGGTGTTTGTTACTCACAAAAAGTGGCTAGGAGGGTGTGTATGGAATTTTTGGTGGAGGATGAAGTATGTGTGTCCGAGAGAAGGAAGGGAGAGGAATGCGAGTAAGAATTATGTACGGAGAGGTTGTAGAGTGGGGATCATTTATATAAAAGAGTGATG
Source organism: Arachis stenosperma (assembly GCF_014773155.1). Taxonomy (NCBI): domain Eukaryota; kingdom Viridiplantae; phylum Streptophyta; class Magnoliopsida; order Fabales; family Fabaceae; genus Arachis; species Arachis stenosperma. The sequence continues at coordinate 94,249,361 of NC_080379.1, read as the reverse complement.
GGTGTTTGAGAGGTGTGGATTGATGGTGTTGGTTTAGTGACGGACGGTTGGGGTTTGTCATTGGATGAGCATGAGGATCACCCCTTTTATGAGCGTTTTGGTTTGGTCTCCGAGGCTTCTCCAACTCCCAATGTTGCATGGCAACACTTTCCAAGATACTCCCCTTGGAGACAAGTGTATAAGTTCCTTGGTATAGTGGCCGAATCTCCCTTCCTTGATTGTCCTATCAAGTACCATCAATGTCCTTTTTGATTTCCTATACAAGACAAAAAGGAATGCAAACGGTTAATTGAGATTTTTGGTGGAAAGACTTAAGGTGTGAACTAGCTACTAGAAAAAAAATCTTTTTCTTTTGTTTTTAAATACTAAATGCTTTTTATGAATGTAAATCAATCAACCACTAAAGTGTCCATGCATGCAACGTTGGTACACCAAACTTGTTTGTGATCATATGGTGCAACAAGATTCGGAAATAATCTTTCATCATGAAGTGTGTTCAAGCCCTCTTGGTGTGCCTTGAACACCAAACTTATCATGTACTATATGTTGCATGTAAGGCGTCTTATATTGGTTGTCAAAATTATTTTGAAATCCATGAAAATTGCTTTATTACTACTATTAGAGATTAAAGAGAGAGGGTATAGAACATGGGTTGCCTCCCATGAAGCGCTTCTTTAGCGTCATTAGCTTGACGTTTGGTCCTTGTCAAGGTGGTTGGTAATGCTTAAAATCTTCCCCCCTTGCAGTGAATCTGTCTCCATTGGCCTTGTTGACAAGTTCCACATGCTCTAAGGACAAGATTTTGTTGATGGTGTACACTGGAGGCAGCTGAGATGGAATAGTGGGGAGGTGAGGTGGTATAGATAGAAAGTATGTAGAGACCACTTCATCTCTTGGAGAGAAATCTTCTGTAGGGATCTTCTTGTTTTTCCATCCCCTTGGGACCTTTTTTTGTGTCCCTTGTTGTCAATTTATTCCTTGTGGTTTCCTCTTTAAGAATGGTTTTGTTGCCTATCTCATATGACTCTGGTGGGTCTGTTTCCTTTTGGATTACACTTGGCTGTTGCTCCTTCTGATCACATTGGTTGTTAGCCACAGGAGTTCTTAGGGGTAGTGCTTGAGCTCCCTTGTTTGACTCTTCCTTCAGCTCTTTGTTATCATGATCTGCTTCTTGTGAGAGTTTGAAAACATTAAAGGTGAGCTGCTCATCATGTATTCTCAATACTAGCTCTCCTCGCTCCACATCTATAAGTGCTCTGGCTGTCACTAAGAATGGCCTTCCCAGAATGATGGGGTGAATAAGATTCTCATCCATTTCCAGGATGACAAAGTCTATAGGGAGGAAGTAGTTCCCAACCTTCACTAATACATTCTCAACCACTCTTATTGCCTGTTTTTGAGTTTTGTCAGCTAATTTGATGATTACATCTGTGGGTGTTAGCTCATTGATTTGAAGCTTTTTCATGAGAGATAGAGGCATTAGGTTGATACTTGCTCCCAAGTCACAGAGTCCCTTATCAATCATCATTTCTCCTATGGCACAGGGAATGTGGAAACTCCCTGGATCCTTCTTCTTTGTGGGTGGCTCTGTTTGAATGAGAGCACTGCAATTCCTGTTCATCTTTATTGTTTGTCCACCCTTCAATGAACTCTTTCTGGCTAGTAGCTCTTTTATATACTTGATGTAGGAGGGCATTTGCTAGAGGGCCTTAATGAATGGTATATTTACATCAAGAGATGCAAACATGTCGAGGAACCTTGAATACATTCTCCCTGCTACACCACCCTTAAGCCTTTGGGGGAAGGGTGCATATGGGTTCAGTATCTCCCACTCCTTCAGCTCTTCCTTGAGTGTGAGTTGAGGTGCAGAGTTTCTTTCTTCATGATTTTCCTTTGGACTATCTTGGAGGTGTTCTACTTCCTCCATACTCCTCTCATCACTTGTGGTGATCATCTTACATTCTTTCCACCTTACTTTCTTTGTTTCTCCTCTTGGGTTCTTCTCTGTGTCACTTGGAAAACCATCAGTCGGTTTGAGAATTTGTTGAGCTAGATACCCTACTTGAGACTCCAGTCTCTTGATGTTTTCCCCTTGGTTTTTGATATTTGCTCGCACTTCCTCCTTAAACACCTTATTGTCTTGGATTTCTCTACATATGTCTTCAAGTAGAGTCTCAATCTTTGAAAGTCTATCATCGGTTAGTGATGGTGGGTTGGGATTAGGTGGTTGTTGATAGGACCTCTGTAAGGGATGTTGGTGAGTTGCATTGTTGTTGGGGTTGTGGTTGTGGCGTCTCTGGTCTTGGCCTTGGTCTTGTTTATTTCCCCACCCAAAGTTGGGGTGATTTCTCCATCCAGAGTTGTAAGTTTTAGAGTATGGATCATGGATTTGTCTAGGTGAGTTTCCAACATAGTTGGCTTGTTCCCAGTCACCTTCTTCTCCTATATTCACTTCTTTTTGAGCTGGTGATGAAGTGATGACTGCTGCAACTTGGTTTTCCTCCACCTTCTTGGTAAGATCTGCTAGCTGCTTGGTGATCATCTTATTTTGAGCTAGTAATGCATCCATGTGATTCAGCTCCATTACTCATCGAGTGTTGCTTCTTTCAGAGGCATAGAAGTAGTCATTCTCAACTACTGTTTCAATGACATCTATGGCTTCTTCAATAGTTTTCTTCTTGTTTAGAGATCCCCCTGATGAATGGTCTACAACCTTCTTTGACTCATAAGAAAGACCTTCATAGAAAATGTGAAGTTGAACCCATTCATTGAACATATCTGGTAGGCATCTTCTTGTTAAGTTCTTGAACCTCTCCCATGCCTCATAGAGAGTCTTACCATCTTGTTGTCTGAAGGTTTGCACCTCAGCTCTCAGCCTGTTAATTCTTTGAGGAGGGTAGAATCTTGCCAAAAACTTGTTCACCACATCTTCCCAATTTGTTAAGCTCTCCTTTTGGAAGGATTCAAGCCACTTGGATGCTTTGTCCCTGAGTGAAAAAGGGAACAAAAGCAGCCTATAGACATCCGGGTGGACTCCATTAGACTTCACAGTGTCACAAATTCTCAAGAAGGTGGTTAGATGTTGATTGGGGTCTTCTTGAGCACTTCTTCCAAATGAGCAATTGTTCTGAACAAGGGTGATTAGCTGGGATTTTAATTCAAAGTTGTTGGCATATATGGTGGGCTTTTGGAAGCTACTTCCACAGTTTCCTGGATTTGGATTAATGTAGGAGCCTAGAACTCTCCTTTCTTGCCCAGCATGGTTTGCAGGGCCTTCTCTAGCATGGTTGTGAGCTTCTCCTTCATGATTGTTTTCCAAGTTCTCCTCTATGTTGCTTTTAAAATACTCTTCCTCTTCCTCAGCACCAACAACTCCTTTCCCTCTTGCTTTCCTCTTTAGTCTCCGAAGGGTTCTTTCAGGTTTTGAATCGAAGGAAGTTGAAGCTCACCCTCTTCTCCCTGTCATACAACTAACAAAACACACAGCAAGAGATGAAATGAAGAGATTATCCTTGTTAGAGTGATTGTTAGTGTGAGTGGTGCAAATTATCAAACAGTTAGTGGGTTAGTGAGCAGAATTGTAAATAATAATAAAGAAAGAAAGAAAACAGAGGGAATATAGGGGGTGAGGAAGAAACGAAACAAACTGAAGGTAAACAACTGAATAAAGTAAACAAACAAAAGAAAAATGCTCAATCTAGTGAACTTCCAACTTAATCATTATTGATACAAAATCAATCCCCGGCAACGGCGCCATAAACTTGATGCATGAAAACTTGTCTCTCAACAAATTTTCCTTCGGCAAGTATACCGAATTATCGTCAAGTAAAAACTCACAACAGAGTGAGGTCGAATCCCACAGGGATTGATTGGTCAAGAAACTTTAATTGGAAGTGTATGCTAGTTGAGCTAAACAGAATGTAGTTTGAGGATTACAGAAAATTAAATGGCGGGAAAGTAAATAGCAGAAAATAAAGTGTAAAATCTTAGATGGGGATTTGGGGAAATGAGCATGTAAATAAATGGCAGAAAGTAAAGAGAATGGGTAAGATCACAAATGGGGAATTCATTGGGCTCAGGAGATGTTGTATTCTCCGAATCAAATTCATTTTCATCTTTTCCTCAATCAAAGCATCTATTGATCTCCTGGGCAATTTTAAATGATTGGGTTCCAATTCCTTGGCAACCCAATCTCTCTAAGCTTGAATAATTGCCCAATTCCTTAAATTAATTGCTCATGGGAAGAGATGAAGTGTGGTCACTGATTATACCACATGTATTTCCAAATCAAAGTGTTGGGAGGATTACATGTCACTATATCCGCCCAGACCCTAATTTGGTCCAACATGAGAAAGCATTTCTAGCATGATCTCCTCATCCCTTTTCCAAGGCTCAGAGGAGATCCAATTATGGAGAGTTTTTTTTCCAAGACAACTAACCAATTGAATTAAGATCGAAAGCTTTCTAGTAAATCAAAAGAGAAGAAAGAAGAAGAGAATGAAAACTATAATTGATCCATCAAATTACAACAGAGCTTCCTAACCCAATGAAAGGGGTTTAGTTGTTCAAAGCTCTAGAAATGGAAAATGGGAGAAAAGAATACATCCCTAGCTAAAAGTGCAGAAAAGTAAATATACAAAGGGTAGTTCTCCAAAGTGCAAAGCTTCTCTATAGTTCAAAACTACTCCTATATATACTACTTCTCTTGATCTTCTAGTGAGTTCTTCAAGTCTTGGATGTGGGCCTTAGATCTTGAGTTGAAGCAGTTACAATCTTTAGTGGGCTCAGCTTGCAGAAAAGTATGAATTAGGCATGGGCGTTAGTGAAGTTAACGTTAAGTGACATTGTGGGTTCGAGAACGTTAGTGGCAATCACCTTTTTCACTAATGTTCCAACCCCATATAACCCACGTTAACTCCAATGTTAGTGGCACTAACGTGATCACTAACATTGCCTTATAAACCTTCGCAAGCGTTATTGGGACTCACCTTTCCCAATAACGTTGCCTTGTGCCACTTGTCCCTACGTTAGAGTTCACGTTAGTGTAACTAACGTGGCAAATAACGTGGGTTAGCCTCATCTTCGAGAGCGTTAGTGGCACTCACCTTTGTCACTAACACTCCAAGTGCCCCTACTCTCCATGTTAGAGCTCACGTTAACTAAGTTAACATGGCCACTAACGTGGTAGTGAATGCCATCTCCAACGTTAGTGACAAAGGTGAGTGTCACTAACGTTGGCTCATCAATCTTAGCTCCACGTTAACTTTCACGTTAGTGGTCTTAACGTGACCACTAACGTGGGCAATGCTAGCTTGATCCAACGTTAGTGACAAAGGTGAGTGTCACTAACGTTGGCATTGTTCTTCTCTTGCACGTTAGAGTTCACGTTAACTAAGTTAACGTGACTCTTATCGTGGTTCATTGCCACATTTTGGAGCGTTAGTGGTGTTCACATTTACCACTAACGTTGGAGTTTTTTTGTCTCCACGTTAACGACCACGTTAATCTAGTTAACGTGGCAATTAACGTGGGCTTATGATGGCTTCGCAGGCATTATTGGTGATTACTTTTCTCATTAATGTTGCAAGCACTTTCCATTCCACGTTAGAGGTCACGTTAACTAGGTTAACGTGGCTACTAACGTGGTTCTTCCTTGCTTCCTTTGTCCTGAAATCAAGCAAATAAAGTGCATCAAAGCTCTAGCCAAAGTTATAAGATTATGCATTATTAATTTGTTATGCAATCCTTGCAAGATCCTCATATAATCATGTAAAATTCACAATAGTTGCTTGAATCAAGATGTGAGTGTATTTTCATCCAAAATTTGCCTCATTCTCTAAGAAAATGCATGAAACTACCCTAAAACAGTAAAGAAAACGTTAGTAAAACTGGCCTAGATGTCCTGGCATCACAACACCAAACTTAAAGCTTGCTTGTCCCTAAGCAAGTACTGGAACATAGGAATAATGAATGAAAGAACAAGATGAACAATATAAAAGTAAAATTTCTGGTTTATGGGGTTTCATGTATAGCAACTTAGGTTCATTCCTTTACCAGGTTTCAAGCCTTTATCATGCCCTTGAACACTTGCTTACTTACATCCCTTGAGACTTCCTAGTTGTTGATCCTTCCTTCTTTTGTTTTCTCAAGATTTATTGCATTCTTCTTTTGGCTGAGTGCTCTGTAAGAGGGTGACTCTTTATGATAAGCTTTAAGTCAACACTCCCGAACCAGTTGGTTGAAGGTGCTAGGTGTTAAGACACCCCTAAGGACTTACTCCCTCAAGTCTCTTTCCCTCATACATACACACCACAAGCATATAGTTTGTTATTTTTCTTTCTTGAGACCTTGGTGTCCAGCACCTCTTTGGGTTACTAAGTATTCTATAGCAAGGGTCACTGTTGATAGTAGACTTTCAGCTGATAATCCTGGATTAGTTAATCCAAGTTACCAAGTGATGAGGCACCCCTAAGAGCTTATTCATCCAAGCATATCCCTTGCACATGAACACCACAGACACATGCCTCAATCTTAAAACCCTTGGTGCCTAGCATTGTTTCTTATTGTGTTTCTTTCCTTTTCACTTTTATTGCTCTTTCTCTTTTCTTATTGGGATCTTATTATTTACTTAGTCTCATAGGATGTGTTTCAAGCATAGAATTTATGATAGATAGTTGCCTTCTTTCCTTGTTGGTGAACCAACGTAGCTAACTAATCACCCTACCACAAACATTCAGGACTTACTTCACAAAATAACTCTACTCTTGTTCTTATCATAACATTTTCTTTTTGATTAACTTGAAGGACAGGAATACCGACTTTTATTATTTTCTTAAAGGATAATGCTTAAAATCAGTTAACTAGTCTCTGTCTGTTTTTCTGTCATTAAAACTTTGCAGACTTTTTCTTTGACTTTTATCTTTTCTTCAACTTGTTATCTTTCTTTTATCTTTGCCTCACTAATATGTTCTTACCACTCCCTAAGTGTTTATGAAGGTAATTATGAGATTCTGCGCTTAAAATTGTCTTTCTAAAGCTTTTACAGAAAACTGCATTTTTTCGCATTATTTTATTATTTTTATTAAAATATTATTTCTAATTAAATATTATTATTTAATATTTTATTATTATTTATTATTTTATCATTAATTTTCGAAAATTAACTTACCTTTTACTTTTAACCTTTAAAATTCACTTTTTACCACCCATAACTTTTAATATTTCTACTTTAACTACCTTAACTTTTTGAAATTACCAAATAACCCCTTAAACACCAAAAATTTTACTTCCTTGCCCTTTTAAAGATCTAAAACCTGTTCTTCATTGTTCTTCATTACACTCAAAGTGTTCTTCATGTTCTTCGTAAATTCTTCAGATTCTTCCTCTATTTTTACCCGTTTTTTAGTCTTTTCAGCAACCCATTTTTACCATAATTCAAAATAAATTAGCAGCCACTAAAACCCCATCTTTTCTACATGATTTTAACACAAATTGAACCACAATTTAGGGTCTAGGGTTTCATTTTCTAGCTGCTCCAAGAACATGAACTCAAAGCTTGAATTTCATCAAAATTTCACCAAATTTTCACCAAGAATCAATCATATATGCAACCAATTTTTAGCACATCCAAATCATATAACATTCACACAACTCAAACACAAATAATCAAGATTAATTTCGTTACACCCTACTTGGTTTTGCTGCTCCTAATTAGGTTAGACTTTCTGGTGGTCCTTTAGCACTTTTTCCTCCTAAATCACATCAAGAACAACTTTAAATCCAAAAACCCTCAACTAACCAAATCTCACTCAGAATGTTAGGGAGGGATTTCTCACCTTATACTTGCTGGAAGCTCACGTTTCTTGGCCCTCAAGTCAAGTTAAGCATGATTCCTAAGGAAGAACATCAAGAAAACACATGGTTCCTTGAAACCGAATCAAAAGGGAGATGGTGCAGCCAACTCACCTTGATTCCAGCCTTGATAAGTCATATGATCATGTAGAGAAAGAAGAGAGGATCATTTTGGTTGGATTGGAATTTTGATTTGAGTTTTAGTTCAACAGAAATCAAGCTTTGAAGATTTGGAACTAAGAACTTTTCTCTCTTTTTCTCTCTTGGAAATTTCGGCCACAAGGAGAAAATGAACCAGCCTTGGGGGTTTGGGGGGTGTAGGGTGAGTTGTGATTGGTTGGCTTGGAGGTGGATTAAAATAATATTAAAATATCTCAGGTGTATAACTACTAAAACTAGATGTATCAGAACACTTGTAAAAACATCTCTAAAAATTATTTTCTGAGCTACTAGCATAAATGACACTAGTAACATATTTATTATGAGAATAAAACATGTATAATGAGGCGCTAAAGTCATCAGAGAGTGCTGGTGCTAAGCTGCACTAGTAAATTGTGAACCCAGTTAAACCGATTTTCTATTTTTAACTAAAACTGACCAGGTAACCTTATAATATCATTCAAGAAGCTTCTAATACTAATATAATGATAATATTATCCTATTATCTCTCTTCTCTTATGAATCAAGTCCGGTTCATCAAATTGAGACTATTTACGAAAAACAGAATCAAAATTCCTAACCGATATGGTTCAAAAAGTAGGTTCTTCGTGACTGCGTTATCAAGCTTGCCTCGGAAAAGGTTCCATCTTAAAGATGACATAATGAAAATGAGGATCGAGATACTTGATGATATATCAAAGGTTTTCCTCTTACTGATCTTCCAAAGAAATCTGTACTTTCAGAAAAGATCTCGCGTACTCGAAAACCGGGGTTGTTACATTCTACCCTCCTAAAAGAAAATTTTGCCCTCAAAATTTTAGTTTCCTGAGAATAGATGCGGGTAATCAGCTTTCATCTTATCTTCTAGTTCTCAGGTGTGCTCTTCTTCTTCTCTTTGTCCCCAAGCTACTTTGACTAAGCGAACAGTTTTGCCTCTTAGCTGCTTATCACTTCTTTCTACGATCTGAACTGGTGATGCTTGATATATCAAATCATTTTGTAACTGTACTGTCTCTAGTTGTAAAATGTGACTCTCATCAGGAATATATTTCTTAAGTTGTGAGACATGAAAAACATCATGAAGGTTTGATAGATATGGAGGAAGGGCTACTTGATAAGCTACTAGACCGACTCTTTTAAGTATTTGGAAAGGTCCTATGTATCGAGGGTTAATCTTTTTAGTCTTAAAGGCTCTACCTATTCCAGTAGTCGGGGTTACTTTTAGAAAAACATGGTCTCCCTTACTAAACTCTAAGGGTCTACGTCTATTATTGGCATAGCTCTTTTGACGGCTCTGTGCTGTCTGGATCTTCTAACGAATCTCCTTTATCTTTTCAGTAGTTTCTTGCACTAAGTCTGGACCGAAGATACTAGCTTCTCCGTCATCATTCCAACACAATGGTGTCTGACATCTTCTTCCGTAGAGAGCTTCATAAGGTGCCTTCCCGATACTTTGTTGGTAACTATTGTTGTAGACGAACTCGATCAACGGTAAATATTTATCCCAACTAACTTGGTTATCCATCACACAAGATCTTAGCATGTCTTCTAATGTCTGGATTGTCCGCTCTGATTGTCCGTCTGTCTGAGGATGGTATGCTATACTCATATGCAGCTCTGTTCCTAAAGCTTTTTGAAAAGCTCCCTAGAATCTGGAAGTAAACCTCGGATCTCGATCTGAAACAATTGATGAAGGTATCCTGTGCAACCGTATGATTTCTTGAATATATATCCGTGCCAGTCTTTCTAAAGTATAGTCAACTCGAATCGGAAGGAAGTGCGCTGACTTTGTCAACCTATCCACAATTACCCAAATGGCATTGTGTCCTGTTAAGGTCCTTGGCAATCCCGTGACAAAATCCATAGTGATCTGCTCCCATTTCTATTGTGGTATTTCTAAGGGTTGTAAGGTTCCTGACGGTTTCTGGTGTTCCACCTTCACTTTCTAGCAGGTTAAACATTTTGAGACGTAATCAGCTACCTCTTTCTTTAAGCCTGGCCACTAGAACATTTGTTTCAAATCTTGATACATCTTTTTCACTCCAGGATGCATAGAGAATCTACTTTGATGAGCTTCTGTAAGAATCCCTTGCCGCAAATCTCCAGAGCTAGGCACACAAATTCTGTTCTTCTATCTCTAGAGACTGCTATGATCTTGTCTTATAGCTTTTGGTTCCTCTGCTTTCATCCGTTTCAGCATCGTCATCAGTTTTGAGTCCTATGCTTGTGCTTGCTGAATCCTAATCTTAAAATCTGGTGTTATATGCAATTGGGCCAAACGGACTCTACTTGACGTCTCAGTTATAGCCAACTTAAGGTCCTCAAATTCTGCGAGTAACTTTTCTTCCTTTATCATTATCCAAGTGATACTCAAATTCTTCCTGCTTAAAGTGTCTGCCACTATGTTCGCTTTCCCTGGGTGATAACTTAACTTGAAATCATAGTCCTTCAAAAATTCCATCCACCTTCACTGTCGCATATTAAGATCTTTCTGGTCAAAGATATACTTTAAACTTTTGTGATTGGAGAAAACTTCCAGTTGAGCGCCATACAAATAATGCCTCCAGATCTTTAGAGCAAACACCACTGCAGCCAACTCCAAGTCGTGCGTCAGATAATTTCGTTCATGAGGTCTCAGCTGCTGGGAAGCATAAGCCACCACATTTTTGTCTTGCATCAGCACACACCCAAGTCCTCTATGAGAGGTGTCACAGTATACTTCAAAAAGTTTCTGTAGATCAGGTAGTACTAATATAGGTGCAGTTGTTAGCTTTTCCTTAAGCATATTGAAACTTCTATCACTCTCAGCCATCCAAACAAACGGAACTTCCTTTCGTGTAAGGTAAGTAAAAGGTAAAGCTATCTGTGAAAACCCTTTAATGAACCTCCGGTAATATCCAGCAAGTCCGAGAAAACTCTGAACTTCTGTAATGGTCGTAGGTGGTTCCCATTGCACTACTGCTTCAATTTTTGAAGGATCCACTGCAATTCCTCCCTGTGATATAACATGCCCCATGAATGCTACCTTCTCTGTCTAGAAATCGCACTTTGATAGTTTAACATATAACTTCTGAGTCCTCAGTATCTGCAATACAGTCCTTAGATGCTCTTCATGCTCTCTGTTTGTCTTCGAATAGATGAGAATATCATCTATGAAAACTACTACGAACTGATCAAGGTACGGATGGAAAATACGATTCATGTAATCCATGAAAATCGCAGGAGCATTAGTTAGTCCAAATGACATAACCGTATACTCATAGTGACCATATCGAGTTCTAAATGCAGTCTTCGGTATATCTGACTCTTTCACTTGAATCTGGTGATAGCCCGATCGCAAATCAATCTTCGAGAACACAGTTGCACCTTTTAACTGATCCATCAAATCATCTATCCGTGGAAGTGGATACTTGTTCTTGATAGTGACTTTATTTAGCTGTCGGTAATCTACGCAAAGTCTCATCCCACCATCCTTCTTCTTTACTAGCAATACTGGAGCTCCCCAAGGTGATGCACTAGGACAAATAAATTTCTTTCTAAGTAGCTCATCCAACTGCTTCTTCAATTCTGCAAGTTCCATTGGTGACATCCGGTACGGTGCTATGGAAATCGGTCCGGTTCCAGGTACTAGTTCAATGCTAAATTCTATCTCGCGCTGAGGAGGAAACTCAGGTATGTTGTTTGGGAAAACATCAAGAAATTCCTTCACTACTCGGATTCGTTCTAAGCTTAATTCACTGTCATTCGAGCTAGCCGCTAACAGAACGTACCCCTCACAATCACTCCCGTCTAAGGTAACTCTTACAGAATTTAGATATAAAGTATGAGACAAAATTGGTTTAATATATAAACTATCAGATGGAATAACAATAGTTCTTTCATAGCAATCAAGGAAAACATGATACTTGGACAACCAATCTAATCCTAGAATAACTTCTAAACCACATAAAGGCAAACAGATTAGATCATGTATAAAAGTTCTGTTCCTAATAGTGAATGGTACTTGCAGGCACACTAAACTGGTCAAAGCATTTTGGGATGCAGGTGTATAGACAATTAGATCAAAGTTCAACACAGAGAAATCTAGTCCCAACTCACGAGCAACAGTTAAAGAAATAAAGGAATGCGATGCACCCGAATCATATAGTACAGCTAGAAATCAATTTTTAACATAACACTGAACTTGGATCAGGGCGTCTGATTGCATAGCATCATCAGCAGTCATGGCAAACACTCGACCTTGTTGCTGGGTTCGCATTGGATTCTGAGTAAACCTCTTTGGGTAATTCTTAGCCTTATGTCCTGGTTCGTTACAAATATAGCACCTGGATGTTCCAAACAAGCAGGGTCTATTACCATGATCTTTCCCACACTGCCTACATGTAGTATTCACCTGTGCCTATTGGGGTCATTTACCATTATCCTGCCTCGGTCTACCTCCGTTTCCACCCGTAGGGCGAGCAGGAACGTTACCAGCTTGTAGATTCCTTTGCTGTGGCACACTAGGTGTCTTGAAATTGGTTCTTCGTGGTTGCCAATTATAACTATTGTAGTTCCTTGGTGGAAATCCTTGACTACTTGCTTTAGACGCAATTACCTTCTTAGCACATTCTTCCACTAACTTACACTTATTAACCATCTCAGCAAAATTTCGTATCTCCAATGGAACTACTGAACTCATCAGATCCTCACAAAGACCCCCTTCAAACTTCAAACACTTCCATTCTTCAAAGTCAACAGGATTCCCTTGGCAGATCTTGGAGAAACAGCACAAGTAATCAAACATACGGGCATATTCTGCTACAGTTGTGTTACCCTGTTTCAGCTGCATAAGTTCCATCTCCTTAGCGTCACAAGCTGCCCTCGAAAAATACTTCTTATAAAATTCATCCTTAAAAGTATCCCAAGGAATATCACCTACATCTTGTTGCAATAGTCGTTGTATCCCCTGCCACCAATGCTCAGCTTCTCCTTCCAGCATATAAGTAGCAAACTCCACGTGTTGGCCTTCCAGAACATGCTACGCTTGCAGTGATCGTTCGATAGCACGAAACCAGTTGTCAGCATCAGTCGCAATGAGTGTACCTTTAAACTTAGGCGGTTTAACTTTCAGAAAAGTCGCAAGGGTCATAGGTCTTTCAAGATGCCCCAAGTTATTCTCATCATTCCCACTATCTTTTCATGTTCATTTTCATTCCCGTTTCTCACTCCAAGACGATCAACAGCCCTAACCGCTGCTACTGCAGCCTCACGCACTGCCTCAGCCACAGCGTTCATGGTAGTCATAAACGTTTCCTGTTCCCTCTCGTGGTTAACATTCGGAATTCCTTCCCGTACGCCTCGTCTCCGTGAACCCATTGTGGTCCTGTTCACACCAAACAATCATTTTTAAGGTGATCAGTCTTAACACTTCAAGTCAAGTGTGAACATTCCCAAAATGAAAACACAGAGACAATCATGCCATACATATCATCAACATATCCTATAAGCATGAGACACACAACAGAGTATGCAATAAAGCACAGTCAGTCCACTCCCCAGGCTCTATTGGGAACGAACCGCTCTGATACCAAATTGTAACGACCCAACTCCCAGTATGCCATGGTCATACAAGAAGCTAAGTGTTACTAACTTATCCTTCCTAAAAGAAACTATTATTTAATATATGAGCCTGTTCCTTGTTAGAACGATGCCAATTTTTAATGTAATTTTAATTTCTTTTATTCGTTGTGGGTGACAAGGTAAAATAAACAAGCATACATTGAGAGTAATAGAAAAGTAGCATAAAGAAACATAGAAATACAACTGATAATATACATCATATACACTATAACAAAACATGTAGCATTTACACAAGATCAAGTCAGTTTACATCCTCGTCATCCTACGTAGCTAATATATACACGACACTCCCAGGGCCTGGCTCATACAAGAAGCCGCTAAACTGGCGCCCAAGCTAGCCTAACCACTATATAGCTCCTAGCTCTCGGGTGTACTAACACGAGTGAGAGACTAACTAACAGATAATGTTAGACTAGAGTGTCATCAAAAGAATGCCCCTTCTACTGTCAAACTATATCTACATGTGGCCATTCAGAGAATCGCCGTGAGGCTCGCCCATTTCCTCATCTTGCTTTACCTCTATCTTAGGATCCTCCTCCTCCTCATCATCCGCAGCTACAACTATACCCTCAGATCCACCAGAAACACTGCTGTCACTATGTACAAAACCATTCGTGAGCATAGGTCCGTTCACATATATAGGGGCTACCCCACCGTCCGGTAGTGCCGGCTCATCAGGTTGTGGAAAGTCAGGGATCGGCTTAGAGGGAAAGTCCCACTCTGGTGGTATCACAGGTACGTAGTCACCAGCTAACTCAGGCTCATCAGGAATGATAGGCTCAGGTTTCACCTCATTCAAAGGTTGAGCTGGTATAGGGTGCTCAGGATCATCAGGAAAAGGATGTACAGGTGCGTCAGGATGTAACCAGGATAAGGGAAACTTGTAAGGAGCATCGGAGTCAAAATGCGGGCTAGACAGAGGATGTTGAAAAGCTCGATTGGGTAATGCATATCATCTAATACGAGGCTCCAATCCCATGATGAAGTAACTGTGATGTACTGGATCCTCGTAGACATAAGGGTCCTCGAACTCATAGAATATCACGCCCATCTCCATCTGAAGGGGAGGAAGGGAGAGAAGGGGTAAGAACTGGGGAGTTCTTAGTAGGGTCAGGGTTATTAATTATATTTATTTATTCGGTTTTGATTAGCAGATGGATAATAGAATACAGCAAAGTAATAAACAGAAGTTAAAAATAGATGGAAAAATAGAAAAAAGAATCCAAACAGAAGAGTACAAGAAAATAAAGCACAGACATAGCACTCAAGCAAACAAACATAAAGAAATAGATCACACACAAGAAGAAATGCAACAGAAAGTGATGCGTAGACAAGAATGATGCATGTCTAGCCCTAGTACAGGCCATGAGCTCATGTGTCGGTTAGCACCTACATTCCCGACATTTATCCGGTCACGAATTCACGATTTCCCGGATACAATTTTCCGTTCAAATAAATGCGCATATAATTATTAGCAGCTCTATTGAGACAGCCTCTGCTTTCTACTCACAGGAAATATACTATTGTGAACGGAAAATTGCTGTAGGTATCCTAGTTTCCCTACAGAAGCTCTTGGGTTGCTTTAAGCAACCGATAAATAAACATTATCTCTTGGGTTGCATTAAGCAACGAATAAGTAAACAATATCTCTTGGGTTGCCTCAAGCAACAAATAACTTTTCGATAAGCATTCTGCTCTTAGTCTCTTTAGTCTGCTCTTATTTCTCCGTTGAACGTGTGTATTTAAGACTTATGTAAATTTTGGTATGAATAGTTAGCCTGTCCCAAGTATAAGTTCATTAAGTCTATACTGAAATAGTTTAACTTTTCATATAATACCTAACCCTAGTCGCAACTCAAGGACTAACTATGTTGCCCTAGTTTGTTCACTAGTCTCTGTCTGTTTTTCTGTCATTAAAATTTTGCAGACTTTCTCTTCGACTTTTATCTTTTCTTCAACTTTTTAAATTTCTTTTATCTTTGCCTCACTAATATGTTCTTACCACTCCCTAAGTGTTTTATGAAGGTAATTATGAGATTCTGCGCTTAAAATTGTCTTTCTAAAGCTTTTATAGAAAACTGCCCTTTTCCGCATTATTTTATTATTTTTATTAAAATATTATTTTTAATTAAATATTATTATTTAATATTTTATTATTATTTATTATTTTATCATTAATTTTCGAAAATTAACTTACCTTTTACTTTTAACCTTTAAAATTCACTTTTTACCACCCGTAACTTTTAATATTTCTACTTTAACTACCCTAACTTTTAGAAATTACCAAATAACCCCTTAAACACCAAAAAATTTACTTCCTTGCCCTTTTAAAGATCTAAAACCTGTTCTTCATTGTTCTTCATCACACTCAAAGTATTCTTCATATTCTTCATAAATTCTTCAGATTCTTCCTCTGTTTTTACCCATTTTTCAGTCTTTTCAACAACCGATTTTTACCATAATTCAAAATAAATTAGCAGACACTAAAACCCTATCTTTTCTACATGATTTTAACACAAATTGAACCCCAATTTAGGGTCTAGGGTTTCGTTTTCCAGCTGCTCCAAGAACATGAACTCAAAGCTTGAATTTCATCAAATTTCATCAAAGTTTCACCAAATTTTCACCAAGAATCAATCATATATGCAACCAATTTTTAGCACAGCCAAATCATACAACATTTACACAACTCAAACACAAATAATCAAAATTAATTTTGTTACTCCCTACCTGGTTTTGCTGCTCCTAATTAAGTTAGACTTTCAGGTGGTCCTTTAGCACTTTTTCCTCCTAAATCACATCAAGAACAACTTTAAATCCAAAAACCCTCAACTAACCAAATCTCACTCAGAATGTTAGGGAGGAATTTCTTGCCTTAGACATGCTGGAAACACATGTTTCTTGGCCCTCAAGTCAAGTTAAGCATTATTCCTAAGGAAGAACAACAAGAATACACATGTTTCTTTGAAACCGAATCAAAAGGAAGATGGTGCAGCCAACTCACCTTGATTCCAGCCTTGATAAATCATATGATCATTTAGAGAAATAAGAGAGGATCATTTTGGTCGGATTAGAATTTTGATTTGAGTTTTAGTTCAGCAGAAATCAAGCTTTGAAGATTTGGAACTAAGAACTTTTCTCTCTTTTTCTCTCTTGGAAATTTCGGCCACAAGGAGAAAATGAACCAGCCTTGGTGGTTTTGGGGGTGTAGGGTGAGTTGTGATTGGTTGGCTTGGAGGTGGATTAAAATAATATTAAAATATCTCAGGTGTATAACTACTAAAACTAGATGTATCAGAACACTTGTAAAAACATCTCTAAAAATTATTTTCTGAGCTACTAGCA
Organism: Arachis stenosperma; assembly: GCF_014773155.1. NCBI lineage: Eukaryota > Viridiplantae > Streptophyta > Magnoliopsida > Fabales > Fabaceae > Arachis > Arachis stenosperma. Next base: position 94,232,384 of record NC_080379.1, on the reverse strand, counting down.
TAAATGACACTAGTAACATATTTATTATGAGAATAAAACATGTATAATGAGGCCTTAGCATCGCTAAAGTCATCAGAGAGTGCTGGTGCTAAGCTGCACTAGTAAATTGTGAACCCGGTTAAACTGATTTTCTATTTTTAACTAAAACTGACCAGGTAACCTTATAATATCATTCAAGAAGCTTCCAATACTAATATAATGATAATATTATCCTATTATCTCTCTTCTCTTATGAATCAAGTTCGGTTCATCAAATTGAGACTATTTACAAAAAACAAAATCAAAATTCCTAACCGATATGGTTTAAAAACTAGGTTCTTCGTGACTGCGTTATCAAGCTTGCCTCGGAAAAAGTTCTAGCTTAAAGATGATATAATGAAAATGAGGATCGAGATACTTGATGATATATCAAAGGTTTTCCTCTTACTGATCTTCCGGAGAAATCCGTACTTTCAGAAATGATCTCGCGTACTCGAAAACCGGGGTTGTTACAATAGCCACCTCATCGGCTCCATGCCTTCGAGCCGTAGAACAAGCAACTTGAAAATCCTTTAGATGTCGGATGGGGTCTTGACCCTGCAACCCATGATACTTAGGTAGTAGATTTATCAAGCTGCTCTTCAATTCAAAGTTTGGATCAAGGCTAGGATACCTTGCTTGCAATGGTTGAAGTATGATATCCAGTGCTCCTTGCTCATGCAAAGTGATCCAGCGTGGCTCTGCCATGTATGGCTCACCTGTAGGATACAAAGATGTATTAGTAGTGCCAACAGAAGAATAGGAAGTAGCGGACTCCAAGTCACTCTCGGTACCGTCTAGTGATTCGGTATGTTCCTCAAGAGAGGCCGAAGCACTAGCCGTATAATCCAACCACCGTCTAGCTTGCCGAGTGTGTAACAAAGTTCTTTCAATCTCGGGATCCAAATCGGTTAAGCTGGAATTCGGTTGAGACCGAGTCATTAAACTTGAGAATCATAGCACAAAAATAAAAGAAGCTAAACTATAGCTAAGTGTTGAAAGCAAACAAACTATCTACAATATTCACATATTCACATAACCAATATCAAGGCATATGTTGCAACCATTCCCCGGCAACGGCACCAAAAATTTGATGAGCGCTCGTGGACTATGTCGGAAGAGAATTTCTCAATAAAGTTGCGTTGCAAGTATAGCTCTACCAACAACAATCCTCAAGGATCAAATTTAGAAAGGAATTGGTTGTCACAAGTTCAACCCCAATAAAATAACCGAAGTATTCAAACTTCGGGTCGTCTCACAAGGAATGGGCAAACATATGCTTCAACATTGGTTAGAAATCCGGGGTTGTAAGTCATGGGCAAGGAATTAAACTAGGAATCTTAGCAAACAAGTAATCTTAAAGTGCAAGGAAATAATTCAAATAACTAAGAAAGATGTGAGTAATTCCAAACTAAGAAGACAACATTCAATACAATTCTACTCTCAACTAAACAATAACTATAATCAAGGCAAAGCAATCAAGATTTTTGGGTCTTCAAATAAGAATGATAAAAGCAACTCTTGGCTAGACATGAGAATTGGGGTTACTATCCTTGTTTAATAACCATATCTTGATAATTATGAGGAACCAAACTCATTAAGTCTACTTCTATACTTGAAGTATGTTAAATGGTTTGGTCAACATCCACCCATAAGGTCTAACCTCACTACTAATTAACCTAGTAGTAGGCTAGTGTCAATGGCTATCAAATTGACCACTAAGGGTTCCCAAATCATCAAATTCATTAGACCCAGTGACTCAAGTTTATCCAATTCCCTTGGCCTAAGCCAAGAGTAAAAAGAACTACTCCATAATCAAGGTAAACAATTCATCAAACACATGGTAGGCATTAACAAAAGACATGTTCAAATTGCAATTGGATTGAAATTAACAAATACCCACTAACAAGTATCAACATACAATCACTCAAACAACAAAATTAATCATAGAAATTATCAATATAACATCAACGAACCAAGATTCATAACATTCATGCAATGGGTATAAAGTAACAATTGACAAGAATCCATAAAACTAACACAAGATCTAAGCAAAATTATACTAAGAGATTCAAATTAAACAATCAAAACAAGTAATTAACAAGATCCAATTCGAAATTCAACAAGGGAAGATCAAATTAAAGCTAGATCTAGAGAAGAACAAGGGTTTCTCTCTCTAGAAGAACAAAGAACCCAAAAACTAGAAAATATGTCTTAGTGTAAAAATGATTGATCCCCCATTCTCCCTAGCATCCTTGGGTCTTTTTCCATGCAGAAACAACTTGAAATTGGGCCTAATAAGCCTCAGAAATTGCCAGGCACGATCTCCTTTAATGAGGTCACGTGCAGCTTCCCGCGCGTGCGCGCCATGCGTGCGTGCGCGCCGATTGCTTTTGTGATCCACGCGTGCACGCCAAGTGCGCGTGCACGTCGGTTGGAATTCTCTGGCCTGCGCAGATGCGTCGATCCTTGCGTGCCGCTTCCAGCTATCCTCATCCAGGCGTTTGCGTGAAGTGCGCGTGCGCGTCGGTAATGAAGTTTCCAAAATCCAAATCTTCATGTTCCTTCCTCTTGTGCATGCTTTCTTTCTCTCTTCTAGGCCATTCTTACCCTATTAATTCTGAAATCACTCAACAAATACATCACGGCAACGAATGGCAAAAAAGAGGATCAAAATATAGTAATTCTAAGGCAAAATAAGCATGTTTTCCATCATGGAGCAATATTAGGAAGTGAACACAAAACCATGCATTTCTTGTGAATAAGTGCGAGAAATATTGACAAAAACCCCCAAATTAAGCACAAGATAAACCACAAAATTGGGGTTTATCAAGAGTAAGGGTCGATCCCACGGAGATTGTCGGCTTGAAGCAAGCTATGGTCATCTTGTAATTCTCAGTCAGGCGGATTCAAATGGTTATGGGATTTTGATAATTAAAAGATAAATAAAACATAAATAAAGATAGAGATACTTATGTAATACATTGGTGGGAATTTCAGATAAGCGTATGGAGATACGTCATTCCTTCTAAATTTCTACTTTCCTACTGTCTTCATTCAATCATTCATACTCATTTCCATGGCAAGCTGTATATTCGGGCTTCACCGTTGTTAATGGCTACCTCCCATCCTCTCAGTGAAAATGTATCAACTACGGGTTACGTAGGGCTAATCATCTGTCGGTTCTCACTTGTGTTGGAATAGGATCCAGTAATCCTTTTGCGTCTGTCACTACGCCCAACAGTCATAAGTTTGAAGCTTGTCGCAGTCATCCCATCCCAGATCCTACTCGGAATACCACAGACAAGGTTTAGACTTTTCGGATCTCAAGAATACTGCCAATTGATTCTAGCTTATACCACGAAGACTCTGATCTCACAGAATGGAAGGCTTTGTTGTCAGGAGAGGCAACCATGTGTCGTGAACCAGGAATCCAAGAGATATACATTCAAGCTTGTTTTCAGGTAGAACGGAAGTGGTTGTCAGACACGCGTTCATAGGTGAGAATGGTGATGAGTATCACTTGATCATCACATTCATCATGTTCTTGTGTGCGAATGAATATCTTAGAATAAGAATAAGCTTGAATTAAATAGAAGAACAATAGTACTTTGCATTAATACTTGAGGAACAACAGAGCTCCACACCTTAATCTATGGTATGTAGAAACTCCACCGTTGAAAATACATAAGTGATGAAGGTCCAGGCATGGCCGAATGACCAGCCCCCATAAAAGTCTAAGATAGCATAAAACTTATCAAAGATCGATCTAAGGATAATCCAAAGATGTCTAATACAATAGTAAAAGGTCCTATTTATACTAGACTAGTTACTAGGGTTTACAGAAAGAAGTAAATAATGCAGAAATCCACTTCTGGGCCCACTTGGTGTGTGCTTGGGCTGAGCATTGAAGCTTTCATGTGTAGAGACTTTCCTTGGAGTTAAACGCCAGCTTTTATGCCAGTTTTGGTGTTTAACTATAGCTTTTATCCTATTTCTGGCGTTTAATGCCAGAATAGGGCAGGAAGTTGGCGTTTAAATGCCAGTTTGCGTCGTCAAAACTCGGACAAAGTATGGACTATTATATATTGCTGGAAAGCCCAGGATGTATACTTTCCAACGCAATTGAGAACTTCTGAATCCAACAGCATCTGTAGTCCTTTTTCAGCCTCTAAATAAGATTTTTGCTCAGGTCCCTCAATTTCAGCCAGAAAATACATGAAATTATAGAAAAACACACAAACTCATAGTAAAGTCCAGAAATGTGAATTTTGCTTAAAAACTAATAAAAATATACTAAAAAGTAGCTAGATCCTACTAAAAACTACCTAAAAACAATGCCAAAAAGCGTATAAATTATCCGCTCATCACTCGCGCTTCCAACAGAGGCTTTGAAAGGTAGTGTGCGTACGCACCGCAAAATGTGGAGGTTTTGTGCGCGCGCATAAGTGTGTGCGCACGGACAGATGCCCTATTTTTCAAAAATTTTTCTTCAATTTATGGGGCACTCTACCTTAGCTCAACACATATTTCAACCCCAAACATCCAAAAACTCAAACATTCATGATCCATATACAAATTAACCTACTAAACTCAAAATTAAACTAATCCTAACCTAACCAAGGCAAACAAAAATGCAATAAACCAAGACTATAAACTAAGAGAAAGGGTAAGAAAGATGTTACCATGGTGGGGTGTCTCCCACCTAGCACTTTGGTTTATAGTCCTAAGTTGGACTTTTTGAGGAGACTCTTGTTAAGGTGGCTTATGCTTCCACTCCTCTTTAAATCTCCAGTCAAACTTGCATTTCAAGGCTCCTCCGGGATCACATATTCTAGTTTCCCGTTCTCCTTCTTGTTGATCACTATGCTCCAAGCCGAATGGACAAACCTTCAAATGACCCTTGTAGTATCCCAACATTGCTCAGAAATCACCCAATTGTACTTTACACCATGATTGAGCTTCAATTCTTAAAATGATTTTCTTGAAGAGCCTTGGACACCCTTTGTAACCAATATCCCTTCTTCCACCATGTACCAACCCAAGAAATACCTTGAATTGGTAATCCGTCTCCAAGATAGCATATTGGTGGGGGCCAATGAAACTCATAGGTGAAATTGCCACCTACTTAATATGTTCTTGGTTGTCAACTCCTTCCTCACCAACTTCCTTTTTCTCCTCTTCCCCTTCAGTCAAATTATAACAAGGAGGTTGTGAGAAGTCTACCTCAATGTCTCTCTCAAACTCAATGGGAAAAGGCTCATTAGGATCATCAAGGGGATTGATCAAGGAAGACAAAAAATCATGAATGATGGAATCCTCATCTTGATCAACCTCCCTCAATTCCTCCTTTCTCTCCTCCAATTCACATACTTCCCTTTCTTCCTCTAGTTGCACTTCAAGCTCTAACCCTTCTTCTTTCCCTTGAGGCTCAATGTTCTTCTTCTCACAACACTCCTTCGTTGCTCCTCCATATTTCTCAAGAGGAATGTCTTGATTACTTGAGTGTAGCAAGGTCAAGCGGTTCACTGCTTCGTCTATGATAGCCGTAAACTCCCCTTGCTTCCTTCGGAATCCTTCTTGCTCTTAGAAGAAAGCTTGAAGGTCTTGCTCTTTTTGGGGTTGGGTTGGAAAACTTCACCTTGAGGTGGTTGAGAAGGTTCAAAAATAGAGAGAAAGGTTGTGTATGTGGGAGGTACGCCATGTTGGTAAGTGTCTTGAGGTGATATGTAAGAAGGTGTATGGTGGTAGTGATGTGGTGTTTGGAAATGTTGTGATTGAGGATTATGTTGGGGATATGAGTCATAGGCATATGGTTGTGGAGGTGCATAATCAAAGTGAAATCCACCATATCCTTGGGTTAGGTATGTGCATTGGAAAGGGTATGGCTCATTGTAATATTGAGGAAGTTGCTCCTCCTAAAATTGATGCTCTAAACCCATGATCCAATCTAAAATTGAAGTTATCAAATCCTACAAAATGATCACAATCCAACTCCAAACTAAGAGGGTGATAACTCATACAGAAAATGGAAAATAAAAACTAAAGACATCAAGTGACAGAAGAAATAAAATGCTAATTAATAACAAAAGCAAACAAACAACCAAAAAACATGTGTTCACACTGTGGTCATATTTACAGCAACCAAAATATAGCACTCATGACGCTAGCTCCCCGGCAACGGCGCCAAAAATTTGATAAATGAGAGAATTATACAAACTCGGAATTTAATAGATTTCTGTTGTAAGTATAGTCTGAGCCGGTAATGAATCCTCTCAATCAAATTTAATTCAAAAGAATAGTCACAATCAAAACACAATAATAAACCGAGAGTATTTTGACTCCCGGGTTGGACTCCCGGGTTATTCTCCCTAGGAACTAGTGCCAACGAGTGCATACAATTTTGGTTGTGGAAAGCAAGGGGTGTTGTCAACAATAAGGAAGCAAGCAATAAAGGAATTAAAGAACAAGGCAAAATGGCAATTAATAACTAATAAAGGAATAAAAGAACTATGTATGTAATATGAACTAGTAATACTATAAAGTAGATAAAAAGTGGTTTAAGACATAAAAGAAACCTTGGCTTGGGATGAGTTATAGAATCCCTTCATAGCCATAACCACAACTATGAGTCCTAGCAAACTTACCAAACTAGTTGATAAAAGGCTAGCTTTAATGGAAACAAGGATCAACTAACTCCCCAAGAATTATCACTAAATGTTGGACATTAAGGCTCTAGTAATCCATAAACTCATTTTTCCCAAGTCAAGGGGTGGAAATCTACCCCATAACTAGGGTTGGCATTTCATCAAACACCTAGTATGAATATTAACAAAACATGACAAAATTGGGAAAATGGTAAAAGCTATAAACCATCAATTATCAAAACCAATAAAAGCAACACAAATAAACGTGTAAAAGCCATCAACATCAAATTCATTGACAAGAACATCAAAATTGCAAAATCAAACATATATTGATAAAAGAAAGTAAAATAGAAGCAAGTGTAGAACAAGTATGGTAATTGAAATAGACAATTAAAGAAATACTTACAATGTAAATTGCAAAATCCCAAAAGCAAGACTTGAAGTATAGAACAAGATGGCTCTCCTTGTTATGTATTATTATGCCCTTCATTTAGCCTCTCAAACAAGCCTTTAGCACTTCAGAAATGGGCCTAGAGACCCCAAAAACCGCGCAGCACGTGACTTTTTAATGGAGGCATGCGCTGGTACCTGTGCAGATGCTGGAGAGAGAGGAACTTTTGCATGGTCTAGAATTCAGAATAAATTTCCGTTGCAAGTATAGCTTCTAAACCAACAAAAGTCCTTTCTTACAAACGTTTTGGTTGTCACAAGTAACAAACCCCTTTAAAATTGATAACCGAGTATTTAAACCTCGGGTCGTCTTCTCAAGGAATTGCAGGGAGGTATGTTCTTATTATTGGTTATGAGTTTTGTAGATTGGGGGTTTTGAAAGTAAGGAAGAAGTATGTTAAATGACAAGTAAAATAAATAAATAACTGTAAAATAAACTCTTGGCAAGATATGAGAAATTGGAAGTCCTATCCTAGTTATCCTTATCGATGGTGATGAGAATTGAGTTTTAATCCCACTTAGTTAACCTTTACTAAAGCAAAGGAAAGCCAAGTGGACTAATTAGTTTGATCTTCGGGTCCTAGCCAATTCCTAAGAAAGGACTAGAGTTATTGGAATTCAATTCAATTAGCAAAAATAACAATTATCAATCACGATGAGTTTGATAACTCAAGAGTCTCCAATTAATCAATTAAAGCCAAGAATATAAAAAGCTAGATAAAAATCATATGTCTGAAAATACCTCAATTTATATCAAATAAAGAAAATTATAACATGAATGGTTATTAAACAATTAAAAGAGAAAATAAATAAACAAGAACATTGAACCTGAGATGAAGAAGAAATATTCCTAATTTCTAAAAATCCTAATCTTAATCCTAAGAGAGAGGAGAGAACACTCTCCCTAAAAACTACATCTAATCCTCAAGCTATGTATGAATAAATCGTGCTTATGATGGGATGGACTCCTCCATTTATAACCCTTTAATCTGTGTTCTCTGGGCTTGGATTTGGGTCAAAAGGGGCCCATAAATTGCTGGAAACGAGATCTACAAATTCTGCAGATTGCGCACGTCACGCGTTCGCGTGGGTCACGCGGTCGCGTCATCTGGAGTGTTGCTCTTCCACGCGGTTGCGTCAGTCATGCGCCCGCGTCAGTTGTATTTCACAGGTCACGCGTTTGCCTCATCCATGCGCTCGCATCGATTCTCTTTTGCGCGAATCACGCGTTCGCGTCGATTCTCTTTTGCGCGAATCACGCGTTCGCGTCGTCCATGTGGACGCGTCACTGTCAGTTTCTCCAAGGACTCCAATTTGTGCTTTCCTTCCATTTTTGTATGTTTTCTTTCCATCCTTTAAGTCATTCCTGCCCTAGAAGCTCTGCAGCTACTCAACACACAAATCACGGCATCGAACGGTAGTAAAAGGGTAATTAAAATAATTATTTTTAAAGCATAGGAAACATGTAATTCACATATATCACATAATAGGGAAGGGAAAGTAAAACTATGCAATTTACATGAATAAGTAGGTGAAGGGTTAAATAAATCACTTAATTTGAGCACAATATATATCATAAAATATGGGTTTATCAGACGCACAGGTGTGTGCGTCCGCACACTTTCCCGAATTTCCTCTTGTGCGTACGCACGCATGCTGATTTTCTTCTTGTGCGTACGCACAAAGGGTTGTGCGCACGCATGCGTGGCTGTGTGCTTCATCCTTGTTTGCTTCATGTGTTCTCCCTTGTACATACTTTCTTCCATTTTTGGCCATCCATTCTTGCCTCTAAGGCCTAAAATCGCTTAACAAACATGTCATGTCATTGAATGGAATAAAAGTGAAATTAAGTTGCTCAATTTAAGCACAAAAACACATGTTTTCACATTTAGGTTCAATTTAGGGATCAAACACAAAAGTATGCTATTTTGGTGCTTAAGTGTAGGTTTATGTGATGAAATCCACTCAAATCGAGCCAAAATATCTCATCAAATATGGACTCATCACATATCCTCAAAGATTACAGAAGGAGCTCAAGGACCAATAATTTCCCAAGTTCCTAGAAGTTTTTAAGAAGCTGGAAATCAATATTCCACTGGCTGAAGCATTGGAGCAGATGCCTCTAAATTTCTCAAGGAGCTTATTAACAAGAAGAGGAGTTGGAATGAAAAAGAGATAGTGATTTTGACCCAACAGTGCAGTGCTATCATCTAGAAAAATTCTAGACTGCGGATTCTGGTGGCCTACTCTTTTTAAAGACGCTGATGAATTTTGTAAATCTTGTTCCCCTTGCCAAAGGTTTGGTAATATATCCAAGAGGGATGAGATGCCTCAACAGATTATGCTTTTCTGTGAAATATTTTATGTTTGGGGCATTGACTTCATGGGTCAATTTCCAAATTCTAATGGTTACTTTTATATACTGTTAGCTGTAGATTATGTTTCTAAATGGGTGCAAGTAATTCCTACCCGTACTGATGATGCTAACACTGTTGTTTCCTTTGTTAGAAACCATATTATTTGTCGCTTTGGATCACCACGAGCAATCATGAGCGATCAAGGCACCCACTTTTGTAACAGGAGACTGACAGGATTACTTAAGAAGCATTGGATAATTCACAAAGTAGCAATAGCTTACCATCCCCAGACCAATGGGCAAGCAGAAGTCTCTAACAGAAAGATTAAGCATATTTTAGAGAAGATAGTAAAGTCTCATAGGAAGGACTGGAGTGCCAGGTTACAAGATTCGCTCTGGGCATATAGAACAGCATACAAGGCACCCATTGGGATAAGCCCCTTCCGCTTAGTATACGGAAAAGCTTGCCACCTTCCAGTAGAGGTGGAACACAAGGCTTTCTGAGCTGTGAAGGAGTGCAACATGAATATTGAGGAAGCTGGTGCTGAAAGAAAGCTGCAACTAGTAGAACTAGAGAACCTTCGTCTAGAAGCATATGACAACTCCAGGCGATACAAAGAAAAGATGAAGGATGTCCATGACAAGCACATAAAAAGGAGAGAATTCAGACTAGGGGAGTTAGTTCTTCTATATAACTCCAGACTGAGGCTGATGCCAGGTAAATTGAGATCAAGATGGGAAGGTCCATACAGAGTAGAAAAGGTAAAGCCATACGGAGTTTTTAACCTGCGTCGTCCTTCTAGCTCCAAATTCATCAAGGTCAATGGACATTGCCTAAAGATTTATCAGGGTGAGAAGATGAAGGATCACAAAGAATTCGAGGTCTTCCTCTAAGAAGACCCACCAACAGAAGCAGAATGAGCCTGAAGACCGTCCAACTTAAGGACTTAAAAGTAAAGTGCTAGGTGGGAGACAACCCACCATGGTATGATCATTCCGTTTCAGCCTTAGTTTTATTTTACTTTATTCTATTTTGTTTTTGTTAATGACTTTTCTCATAATTTCTGCATATAGTCTGCATTCACATTTGCATTTGCATTCTGCATATATAAAAAAAGGAAAAAAAAGAGAGAGGAAGCACGCGATGCGCCAGCGTTGCTGACGTGTCCGGGTCAAAGGAGAATTAGTGAAAAAAGGAAATTGAACAGAAAGTCACGCGAAAACGTGGCTGGAGGCGTGCCTTAGGCACAAACACGCCCACACGACCGCGTCACTGGTGCATCCGCGTCGTTTGCGACTCTAGCCCTCCACGCGTGCGCGTCACCTATGCGCACGCGTGACCCCGCGAAATCGACGTAAAGGGGTATATGGCAACAAGTTGTGATGAAGTAGGGCTGGAACCATACTAGAAGCACAAGCCCTACCACGCGTATGCGTGCAACACGCGTCTGCGTCATTTTAAAAGAAAGACCATTCACTCGTGCGCGTCACCCACGCGCACGCATCACCCTGATTTTGGCAATATGCGTTGGAGACAGAGAGTTGCGTGAACGCGAGGCTGCTCTCGTGCCACTAGCACAAATCAAGTCACGCGTCCACGTGACGGACGCGACCGCGTCACTTAAAAATAACGCCACTAACGCGATCGCATGACCCACGCGTCTGCGTCACATGCGACGCACCGTTTTACTAGATCAGCGCCAGATATCTTATCTTTTTCCCCAAATCCTATTTTTCTCTTCTCCCTTCTTATTTCTTATTTCTTTCTTCTTTCTTCTTTACTTCTTCTCACTTTTTACTTTCTTCTCTCCCCCCTTTCTTCTTTCTTCACAAATCATTATCAAGGTTCTTTTCTTTTCTTCTTCCCTCTTTACTTTTCCATTATTATTTTATCTTTATTTATGTTTTCTTCTTCTTTTTCTTTTTACTTTCATTATCTATGCTTTCTTTTTTCTTTCTTTTTCTTTATAAACCCTTTTTTGGTGTTGGAAATTTATTTGGGTCACTATTTTCTATATTTTGCTTGTGAATTATTAAGGAATTATTTGATAATTATATATTACTTTGTAAGGGTTACTTGCATGTTCATTTTGATACTTTCAACAACATCTTTACTATGCATGCAAAGTGTTTGTGAAAATGCCCGTATGGCATTGTGTATTATTTAAAATTATTCTATTCTACTACTCTAATACCTGCTTTTCACAAATCCCTTTTTATATTTTATTGATTAAAATATAATTGTCAATACAAACAGATTGTTAGTTTGAATGAGTTGATAATCTAACTTGGACATTTAATGCTTGATCTATGCTATTCATGCCTTTGCCAGCATGCCAATAAACATCTTGCATCTAATTGTCATTACATGCACTTGCTATATTTCCATTGATGAACTTTCACATGTAGTCATGACCATGTGTTAATGACATCCTTCTTTACCGTGCATTGATTATCACCGATACCATCCCCTTCCTTGCTCTAACCCTTTAATTTAAGAAGTTACTTTCTTCTTCCCTTTTCAGGATGGACACCAAGAAAGGCAAGGAGAAAGCTACTCCCAAACCACTAGCAAAGAGAGGAACAAAGAGAGCATTAGTGGCAGAACCATCTTCAACAACGGTTAAATCCTCAACAAAACGAATCAAGAGGATCATTAAGGTCGATGAAAAAGAGAAAGCCTTTCCAGCAAAGGACACTACGTGGTTCACTAACCGCTACTTGATGCCAGGGCATTTTGGCCAGTTTCACTGACCTTTTCTTTACTGTTTTTAAGGTAGTTTCATGCATTTTCTTAGGAAATAAGCGAGTTTTGGGTAGATATTCACTTACATCTTGATTCAAGCATACATTGTGCACTTTACATGATTTCATGAGAATTTTGCATGAATTATATGATAAATTGGATGATGCATGATCCCATGATTAAGAGCAAGACTTTGATGCACTTTGTTTGATTGATTTCAGGCCAAAAGAAGAAGAGAAGAGCCACGTTAGTGGCTATGTTAGTTACACTAACGTGGGCAGTAACGTGGAAGGAAGGAAGTGGCATTAACTTTGAAGAAAGGAAATGGAGCCAACGTTAGTGACACTTAACATTATCACTAACGTTGGACCAAGCTCATAAGTGGCCACGTTAGTTGCCACGTTAACTTAGTTAACGTGGCCTCTAACGTTAAGAAGAAAATGGGACGCCAACGTTAGTGACATTCAACTTTATCACTAACGTTGGCTAAGTCACAAGAAGCCACGTTAACTCCCACGTTAACCTAGTTAACGTGGAAGCTAACGTGAAGAAACAAGGTTGTCGACAACGTTAGTGACACCAAACATTGTCACTAACGTTGGAAGCAACCCACAATCCCCAATGAGCCACGTTAACTTCCACGTTAACTTAGTTAACGTGGATGAAAGAAGGTGATGGCCAACGTTAGTGACACTCAACATTGTCACTAACGTTGGAAGGAGCCACACAAGCCACAATGAGCCATGTTAACTCCCACGTTAACTTAGTTAACGTGGTAGTTAACGTGGGCAAAAGTCCCACCTGGCAGCCTGACTATGCCTTCTTCAAACACGCATAACTTGAGCCACAAAGCTCCAAATGAGGTGATTCCAGTGGCATTGGAAAGTAGGATTCCAGAGCTTTCCAAGAATATATGGCACTACATGGTTGACACTAAATTTGAGGGAGAAAACCTGCTCCGAAAGTGCAGTGATGAACATGGTATCAACCTGTATTAAGGCCAACTGACCTCTTCACCTTCCAAGAAGTGTAACTCGAGATGTAGGGCTCCAAATGATGCGCTTTCAAAAGCGTTGGAAAGTAGACATCCAGAGCTTTCCAACAATATATAATAGTATGGGGTGGACACTAAGTTTGAGCTTCAGAAACTGGCAATAATGAAGCCCTGGTCGCTAGCGTTATTGGCACTCAACTTTTTCATTAACGCTAGCGACGATGCCAGCGACCATGTCCACTTCAAAGGAGCATAACTTGAGCTACAGAGGTTCAATTGAGGTGATTTTAGTTGCGTTAGAAAGCTGACATTCAGAGCTTTCCAACGATATATAATACTCTATAGTGGGCATGAAATTGGAGTACAAACCAGAGGCATCTTTTAAGCCCCAAAAACACCAACTGGTAGCAAGTGTGACGTTAGCCACACTAACTGCAGCACTAACGCCACACTTGTAGCGTTAGTGTGGCTAACGGTAGCACTAACATTGGCACCTGGACCTCAACTTTACTCACTCAAGTCCACTTCAAAGCCCAAGCAAGCAAGCCCACAATTGTCAACCAATCAAGGCCACAAGAAGCATCTAGAATAGGAATTTTCATTTAAGTGTAATTTGCTTTTAATTTCATTTTGTAATTTAGGAGAGCCTATATAAAGGCCTTAGTTTTTACATTCAAGTCATTCTAGATAGGGGAGAATTGAAGGAAGGGGGAGAGAGTGAAGACCAATTCGAACTTCTGTGAATTGGCACACTCCAAGGGGAGTGGGTCTTCGGACCCCTCCCCTCAACCACTCTTCTTCCTTTTCTTTTCTTTTCTTTTTCTTAGTAGTAGTTTAATTCTAGTTTGTACTTTTCATTTATGAATTTTGAATTTTTAATTTTAGTTTTAATCTTCATCTTTACTTTTCTACACTTTCTTTCTTTTCTATTTTGGTAGAGCAATGACCAACTAACTCTTTACATTGGGTTAGAGAGCTCTATTGTGATTCAATGGATTAAGTGTAGTTCTTATTCTTCTTCTTCTTTCTTTTCTCTTGATTTTACTAGAGAGCTTTCGTTCTTCATCCCATTGGGTAGTTCTCTTGGAAAAGAAGCTATTCAAACTTGGATCTCTTCTGAGCCTTGAAAGAGGAATGAAGAGATCAAGCTAGAAATGCTTTCTCATGCTGGACCAAATTGGGTTTGGATGGATATGTGACTATAATCCTCTCAATACTTGATTTGGGAAATGCATGTGGTATAATCAGTGACCACACTTCATCTCTTCTCATGAGCAATTGACCAAGGAATTGGCTATTGATCAAGATTTGAGAGATTGAATTGCAAGAAATTGTAATTCGATCAATTAAGATTGCCAAGGAGATCAATGAGTGCATTGATTGAGGAAGAGATGAAAATGACTTGATCCGGAGAATTGCAACATCTCCTATGCCCAATGAACTCCCCAAATTCTGATTTAACCCATTCTCTTTAATTTCTGCGTTTATGTTCATGAGCATACATCCCATTCCCATTTACAATTCTGCAATTTAATTTCAGTCATCTAATTCCAGCTCTTTAATTCTAGCATTTACTTTTCATGTTATTTACATTACTGCCATTTTATTTTCTGCAACTCTCAACCCAAATTCTGAATTAGCTCAACTAGAACATTCTTCTAATTAAAGTTGCTTGATCAATCAATCCCTATGGGATTCGACCTCACTCTATTGTGAGTTTTTACTTGACGACAAATTCGGTACACTTGCCGAAGGAAATTTGTTGAGAGACAATTTCCACCTGCATCACTACTGTAAGCAGATGTTTCCCATCCTGGCTGAGAGGAATTATAACAATGAGCACCTTCTCATCCTCCCAACCCGTATTATTGAAATTGTTGAGCCCCGCATTGAGCAAAGACAATGGGGATTCCTATAGAGACAGCCACGACAGGTTAATCTATCATGGTTAGTTGAATTCTACTCCAATTTTCATATGCCAACCCTGTAGTCTGTCTATGTCCGTCAGAAGAAAGTCCCCATAACTGAAGAGGCCATTCAACGAGCTCTAGATATTCCCCCTGCTCCAGAATAATTGGACGCATTTCAAGAAGCCTCACTCAAGCGCTAGACATACCAATTTGACTGGGACGCCGTTCTCAGAGTTATCGCACAACCTGACAGTAGATGGATTTATGGATACCATCGATCCCGACCAAAAGGGATATCGGCTTCCGCACTTACGTTGGAGGCTCGAGTATGGGCACAGATTATGTCCCATTATGTCTTTCTGAGCACTCACGAGTCCTCCTTCACTGCAGACATGGCTGTTATACTCTGGTGTATCATTACAGACCAATCTCTAAACTTACCAAGACACATTCGGAATGCCATGGGACACGAACAAATTATAGGCAACTTACCTTTTCCTGCCTTGGTTTTGGATCTAGTCTCAGCAGCCGGAGTCTCCTACAGGGCTGGGGACACCAAAGCCATGCTTCCACGGGATGATCAGTACATCCCTAACGGGAAATATATTAGACCTTCAGCAGCCACTACCCACCAGCCTACAGAACCGGCCGAAGACATTCCCCCTTCCACACCACAAGCACCTACAACAAATCAACTGCTCCATCAGATACTTAAAAGGTTGGATCGGCAAGAACAAAAAGCATAGCTAAGGGAGCGTCGTAACCAGCACCGATTCACATACCTCAAGGAGCTTCTTATGGGAAACCACAGACCTGACAAAGATCCAGGCACTCCGAACTCCACTTCATTTACCAGCACAGGGAGCAATGACGGTCCCGATTGTGGAGATACTGCTACTAGCCCCCCTTTGCTCTTAACAGATGGCACCGAGGACCGTGCAAAACCTTAAGTGTGGGGAGGTCGGTCAATACCTGACTTTCAGAGGTAATTTCTCTTCCCTAACACCAATAAAGTAGGATATTTATTTATTTTTCTTTTGTAAAATAGGATAGATTGCATAGAAATAATTAGTTGCATGCATGTTCTATTTGGTTGAAAAAAATAATAAGTTTCTTTTTAAGACCCTATTTTTGAAAATTTTCACTAATTTAAATCAAAACTTTTATGTTAAATTTGTTTGAAGTTGTATTTGGAACATAGTTTAAAAAGCTAAGAACACAAAACCCGTGAGATTTTGAGCCTAATCACATGGTTACATTAGTTAACCATAAATATTTTATTCTTGTGTGTTTACTTCTCTATGATTGTAATCTATATTTTGTTTCATCCTATATGTCCAATGTTTAATGTGTTATATGCATGAATATGATTGAGGCCATTAGTTGTTTAGCTTACTTATCCCAAATAAGCCTACCCTTTAAATTACCCTTGTCAGCCACTTTGAGCCTTTTAAATCCCATTTGTTCTATATTTTACCACATCACTAGCCTTAAGCAGAAAAATAATTAAATATCCCAAATTGAATCTTTAGTTAGCTTAAGATAGAGATTGTGTGTTAATTAAGTATGGGAAAAATTGTGGGAACATGGGTTAATAAGGGAATATGTTATGTTCTTACTTTAATAAAATATTGGAAATTTGGGTGCCTACTCATGTAAAACAGAAAATTAAAAATCCATGTGCATTGATATGTTATTTTTACTTTTAATTAAAAAAATCCAAAATAAATAAATAATTAAGGGGACAAAAATTACCCCAATTCTAAGTTGAGTTAAGTTCCAAGATCGCTGCACATGTGATAAAATTTAAAAGAAAGTTGATGCATGAGTATGTAATGCAAAAGTGGGAAATTTTGGGTAGCTAGGCATGATTCTAGAGTTATAAAAAGTGTATGTATGTTAGGTGAGAGCTTAAGTTAGTCAAAGATTTATATTTTAGCTCACTTAACCATATATATATATACATATGTATATATATCCTCACCCTTACCTTATCCCCATTACAACCTTGAAAAGACCTCATGATGTTTGCATTGATACATTAAATATTGTTGATTGGTTCGGTGAAGAACAAAGTTTAGAAAGCATGATTAGAGAAGAGTAGAGTGATTACCCTATACACTTGAGAGACTAGAGTGCATATACACCATCAGTGAGGGTTCAATGCTTAATTTTATGTTCCCTGTTTTCATGAGCTATCTTCTTACATTTTTATATGTTCTTACTGTATAAATTGAATTAGTGGAATTTGATTTATGTTTGTCTTGAATAACTTATTTACTTTTAACCAAGTAGACAAAAATCATATAGTTGCATTTATATATATATATATATATATATATATATATATATATATATATATATATATAGGTTGCATTGCACGAGTCTTACATTTTCCTACTCATTTATTTTATCTCCTTAAGCTAAGCATGAGGACATGCTAATGTTTAAGTGTGGGGAGGTTGATAGACCATTATTTTATGATTTATATTGTGTTTAATTGAGTTGTTTTATCAAGTCTTTACCCACTTATTCATATGATTAGCATGATATTACACTTAAGTCTTTACAATATCTATGCCGTGATCCGTGTGTTAAGTGTTTCAGGATTCATAGGGCAGGAATGACTTAGAAAATAGAGAGGAAGCTTGCAAAAATGGAAGGAACATAAGAAACTAAGGAGATGACCAGCCAACACTAACGCGGACGCATGGTTCATGCGACCGCGCGAAATGGAAAAAATCACAGTGACGCGTTCGCGTGCCTGACGTGAACGCGTGGATTGGAATTTGCACGAATAACGTGAACGCATCGACGACGCGTACGCGTGGCAAAGAAAATGCTGAATGACGCGCACGCGTGGATGACGCGTACACGTGACATGCGCGATCTGCAGAATTAACAGAACACGTTGGGAGCGATTTTGGGCCGCGTTTTAACCTGATTTTTGGCCCAGAAACACAGAATAAAGCCAGGAAACATGCAGAGACTCAGGAGGCATCCACACACATTGAGATCTAGTCATATACATTGATATTAGGATTGCTTTTAGTTTTAGATATGAATCTAGATTTGCTTTACATTCATAATTTTATGCTTTTGCTTTGGATTTCGAATGTTGAAGAGTCATTACCTCCGCTGAAGTCACTACTTTAGTTCGTTTCCTTATTCCTTTACTCTTTTCAGTTGCTCATTAACCCTATTCAGATAATTATGTTGTAATTTAGATTTATTAATATATAGAGTTACTTTTACTTTTAATTAATTTTAATTCTCTATTTTATTTTATTCAATTTGCTATGTCTTCTTATATTTTTATGAGCGTTATATTCATGTCAATAGAGTAGAAATTCTACTTGACATGGGGGTTGATTAAGAGGAGACACTTGAGTTGGAATGCTCAAGTGTTTAGTTAAATTGGAAGTTGTTGGCTAATTCTGTATCTGCTAAAGCTAGACCTTCCCAAGGGAGAGGACTAAGATTTGCAGATAAGAGCTAGCTCAATCACTTGACTTTCCTTTATTTAGTAAGGGTTAACTAAGTGAAAACAACAACCTCTTTACATTACACTTGAGATGATTCCAACAAGGATAGAACTTCCAATTAATCATTCCCCCAGTCAAGGCCTTTTAATATTAGTAATAATTCTTAGTCTATTGCTTTAATTTACAATTATTTTAAATTGCTTATTATCCCACTCAAACTTTCTTGCAAATTCCTGATTAATAAATTAGTACCCTTTTCTGCAACTCGTTGGGAGATGACCTAGGACTCATACTTCCAGTATTTTTATTTCTAAAATTTGTGACAACTTTTCTAAATTGACAAGGCGGACCTTAGCTGATTAAGAACTATACTCACAACGTATTCCATATTTTATTTCTTAATTAGCTGACTTCTGCCCTCACGTCACGGATGCACAGGTCTGTGCATGCGGACAAGTCACAATTTTCACAGAGTGTAGGTGCGCACAAGGCTGTGCGTACGCACATACTAGAAAACACAAAATTCTGTAACCTTACAGAATTTCAGATTTTCAACACCAAATTTGAATGATCATAACTTCCTCAACAAAATTCTAAATTTCACAAACTTTATATTGATTTAAAGGGTTTTCAAATATATATTTAATTCTAAACAAATTTCACCCAATTTTGAAAACCAAGGCAAAAGTTATGATCAGACAAAGTTCACCAAAAACTAACTTTTACCCAAAATCACAATTTCCACAATTCCTTTATAAAACACAACCAAGACCAAACCAAACCATTCCAAACTCCAATTCTCATAAAAAACAACACCCTATTACATATTACACCAAGCTTACCATAAATTTCTTCACTTTACCTCTTACACAATTACAACATTAATATATTACATATAATCAAACCTCATTAGCATTTTTCCAACTTCATTACCAATCAATCAACATCAATATCACATTTATCAACACAATTCACTCCTCTACTCCACAAAGCATTCATCCTCATCACATCACTATCAATCATCAATATCAACTCAAAAAGCATCATTTCATCAAACATCATCATACAATAACATCCAACAATTCATCAACCATTCAAATCCAATCCTATCTTATGGGTCACTAGCCTAAGTGTCCATGAATATTATATACTACATAGAGAAAACTAAAACCATACCTTGACCGATTCCCAATATGAACCAAATAAGCTTTCAACCAAAATCCAACCACTAATGTAACTCCAACAAGCACCAACAAGCTCCAAACTTACAATAATCAAGCTATATTCATATAAATCACCACAAAATCAACATAGGGCTCAACATAAATAAAAAGTTCACAAGAGTTCAAAGCCTCTTACCTTTCTCAATAGATTTGGATGTTAAACCTAAAGCTAAGCAAGGATTATAGTGAACCTAAATAACAAGAATCACAAAAGTCACTTAATCCCAAGCCCTAGATACCCGAAATTTTGAGGAGAATAACTGAGAGAGAATCGAGTTTTCCTTACCAGGTTTTTGGGTGGGTTTTGTAGAGCTCGTCACAAGGAACGCATAGCCGCTGACGGCACGTAAATTGGAGCACCATAGCTCAAGATATTAGCTAGAGAAGAAGAGGATGAATAGTGCTCTTGGGGTTTCTCTTCTTCTTCTTCTTCTCTTCAGCAATGTGTGGGTGTGTTTGAGTATGTTATGAGTGATTGATGGACCCTTATATATGTTGGGCTTGGGCTCAACTTGGGCCCCGTCCAACCTGTTAGCGTTTTTAGCCTGTTTGGCCCAACTTCGGGCCAAACCTTTAAAATGAACCCCCGATTTTTAACTTCTAATATTTTTCTAAGGTTTTTGACGGTTTTCACTTTTTCTCGTGCGGTACCAGGCAGACTTGAACCGGTTCAACCGGTTCAACTGCCGTTTCGCAATTTTTTTACGGTTTTTGGCAGAAAACACGTTTTCTGACTCAGAAGGACCTACTGACACTACAAAAAAATAAGCTTTTTGCCACGTTTTTAAAGCGTACCGAAAGGTGTAAAAAAGTGTGCCAATAGCTTTTCGCCACGCTTTTTGAGCTACCGGCACGCTTTTAAAAGGGTCACATCTGCCAGCATGCCGGTTGATCTATCGGCACGCTTTTCTTGATCTATTGGTACGCTTTACTTTTTGCCACGCTTTTATCTATTGGCACGCTTAAAAGCGTAGCTGTATGTATAACCTTGTAGTCACGTTTTTAAAGCGTGCCAAAAGATGGATATACAGTCACGCTTTTAAAACATGCCCAAAGATGGATATACAGCCACGCTTTTAAAGCGTGCCAAAAATTAAAAACTTGTCGTTGCACTTCAAAAGCGTGGCCTAATCCTTTTTCAAATAAAAAATAAGAAAAATAAGAAAAATAGAGATACTAATAAATTAATCTTTCAAATAAAATATAATACTAAAAAATTACTCTTCCATTGATTTATATGAATTATGTACATGATAAAACATGAATAAAACGTTTAAAAAAAATAAATTCAAATTTCAAAATAAACATTTAAAAAAATTACAATTCTATGTTATAAAAAATCTAATCTAATTCCTAAATAACATCCAGACTAATTTGTAGCACACGAATGTTTGCAGGCAACTCTTGTATAGCTATTAGAGGTGGAGAAGCTGTTGGGCAACCTGTATGCATGAGAACTTTACAACAAAGTGCAAAATCAGTACTAATTTCAACCATGTCAAATTTGTCACTTAATAATTAAAACTAGTAGTCCCCTTTTTATAATAACTAATGTATATTCCCGTATCCTGTATGGGATAATACATAAAATTATATAAAAAATTTCATCAAACTATAAAGGAAACAACAAAAATAGCTCATGTATACAAAGGGATAGATGACTATAAAGATTTTCTTTTTATTTTTACTTTTTCTATAAGCAAAAAAGAGATTTAAAAGCATCACATAATCAAATGAATCTTAAGTTAATAAGAAAATTTCACTCAGAACATTAATATTCAATAGGACTGCTTGAGATCACCCTATAAAACTTGAATTTGCATTTTCTTTCTCCCCTTTCTAATAAAGGAGTTAGCAATCTATTCGAGTTTAACCAATGAATAGTGCTTCTGATGAGACTGGTATAGAGGGAAAGTGATGAAAGTGGTGTCACTGTGTTATTGAACTGATCTTGGTCAATGTGGCTCAAACTCTCCAAGTGCTAACTGTTCCCTAATTTAGAAGGATTTTCCAACTCTCCGAGAGCTAACTGTACTCAACCAACTGAACAATCTCTAAGGCTCTAACTACTCTTATAGCAGATATTTATTCCCCCAATGCATTCCTGACTACCCGTCCCTAGTTTATTAAATTATTGCTGGATTTATAACTTGGGTTGTTGGCCCATCATCCCTCGCTCTTCTCCTCATATAGACTTTCAAATAAGGGCCTGTCACTTATCAACATCTCATGCTGCCCAGTGCATGGTGAACAGACGAGAAATTATGAAATGTCTTGAATAGATTTAAAAAAGTGCCAAAAAAAAAGTTTGAACTCTGCATCCAGTTAGGAAACACACAGAATTTTAAAGTAGATTATGGTATACAGAGTTTAGCAATTCCTTGTTTGAATCCTTAACATTTAATAAAGCTTGAGACTGAAGCGCTATATCTTGGACAGAGATAGGCTCAGACCTATCACCCTTTGTTGCAACAGCTCACAATCAAGATGATGAATCAAGTAGTTAGGAAGCCAAACAAATCTTAAAAGCAATCAACCAACACAAACTCAAACATTCTTAGGCATAAAGCAATGTTAGTTGCTTGTAGATATACACAAACAGCAGGTGTGGATTTTGATAAGGTTTTCTCACCTATTATCAAACCTGTAACTATTAGAATAATCTTAATCATAGCTTTATCAAAAGGTTGGGCAGTGAAGCAGTATAATTTTCATGATGCTTTTCTAAATGGAAATCTAACCAAGACTATTTACATGTCTCAACTCCCTAGTTTTGTTTACTCAAATTCAAACCTTGTTTGCAAACTAAACAAGGCAATATATGGTTTGAAATAAGCTCTTAGAGCTTGGTATCTAACCATTACTGCCACCTTACAATCTTTTGGATTTAAGAGTACAAAATCAAATCCTTTCCTCTTCATGCATTTTACAACTACTTCAATTATTTATATATTTATTTATGTTGTTTGCAGAGTTTAAAGCATTGGCAGTGGTGTTTGCAGAACTAATCCAAATTTAAAACTTGTTAATTGAGCTCAAGCAACCATGTCTCACTACTCCTACAGTGTTTTGTGACAATATGTTTTCAGTTCTATTATCTTATATCCCAAAACTCCATAATAGAACCAAACACTTCAAATTAGACTTGTACTTTGTAAGATGATGAATCAAGTAATTAAAAAGCCAAACAAATCTTAAAAGCAATCAACCAACACAAACTAAACATACCGAAGATGCAGCTTTATTTTCGTGTTTTGTAACACCATTAGCAGTTGATTTCCCAGCCTTTGAACACCTTTTGACGCACCCACTGAAACTGCCTTAGCAGACTCAAATGATTATAAGCACAAATATTGCATGGGAAAGAAAATAAACATAAGAATACTCATGTTAATCATTAACCCTGAGAAACAAAGTGGATTAAGAATGAGCTATGATACAAAACCCTACCTTGAAGGCCTCCATATGGTTTCAACTTCTCAAGAACTAAAGCTAGAACTGGTCCATGAATGTCCAAAACTTACTGTCATTTCAGCAGAGGCTGGCTTTAGAAGTTGTGCAGCTTCAGCAAAACTGCTTTGCACAGAAATTTGCCTAGATAAGGAACCTACAATAGTAGCATACTCAGAGGATAGACACAAGACAGAAGAATCACTTAAAAAAAGATTGAAACAGACCATTTTATCAAATTGAACTCCTCCCAAGTCAAATTGAAGTGTATTCTTACAAATGTTTGAGAGTGGAATTACTTTCTTGACCTCCAAGCCTCTGAACAACATGGACAAAGGAGAGATGAAGATTAGGAGTCCAACAAAGCCTTGGCATCTTTGATCTCACATATTGCCTCACACCACTCCCTTTCTTCCCTTCTCTTGATGCTGTGCTGCTGCTACTTGGGTTTGTTAAATTCCCTTCTTCATTGTTATCCTCCTCCTCCTCCTTTGCTTCATTATTATTCTCTTCTTCCAATTCCTCATCATCATCATAGCCGCTCCTTCATTTATGTCAAATGAATTTTTCTCACCCTCATTATCATTACTACTCTTGCCCCATTTCCTTCATTATTCTCTTGATGAATCTCAAATCCCTTTGACATATTTATTTATTTTAGCAGATGCGATGCTCAGTATAAATACTACAATAATTTCTTGAATTCCTCCTTTACAAATTACCTCTTGAAACCAAAACAAGGATGCAAACATTTAAATATACACACAACTAATAACAAATACTTAAACAAGAACATACAGGCTGTAGTAGTGACCACTCTCTATCTATATATACAGTAGTAATTAATTACTAGCTAGCCTTTAAAACCTATATTCACTGAAGCAATTAAGCTGCCTACTTCGCTATCTGATCTTTAATATACCTTAGCTTGAAGAGCGCTGTGAAAAAAATACAAGAATAAGTTATTCCAAAATGTCTGCCTGAACAAAGTTCAAAAGAATAAAAAGAACAATCAGAACCCATAGGAAGCTTATCTTCTTCCATTATATAACATGATGGAAGAAAAAATACAATCAAATATCTCATAGTTTTTCAGTCATAGAAATATAAGGGATAAAGCTGACCTTCCCAGGGTGATTATACAAAGACGAAAGATCAGAGAAAAGAGATGGAACTCCCTGGAGAAAATACAAAAGAAAGAAATCACAATCAACTTCGAAAAGCCTGAACGAGGCATAATTTGAAGCTAATAAGAAACTTGAATACCTAAGTTAGGAGAGGCCTAATGTAATTATCTGCTGCTGCTCTAAATTTGTCACCTTGCAAAAAATCTAGAGGTATTCTCTGCCAAACGAGATTCAGCAAACAACGAACTCAAAGAATGAGCACCACATATCAGTAGCTGAGCACTACCACAGCTGCAGCAGAACAGAACCAAATGTCAAGAAGTTTAGGAAAAAAAACCCTAAACCACGGATCATATTAGAACAAAAAATAGAAATTTAGAAAAATAAAAAAATGAAGAACCAAGAAAATCAAATTCAAAATCAAATAATCAGATCAAGGAAAAAATTGACCAAATACTTTACCACGGCACTGCGAACGTTGAACATGGCTGACGAAGGTGCGATGAGTGAGGGAGAGGGAGACGGCGACGCGACGATTTCAGAGAGGGAGACGGCAACGCGACGGGTGCTGAACCACGGAGGGAGGATCGGCGATTGAGGGTTTGCGAAATAGAGTGAGAAACGATTGAGGTTCCGAATCCAACGAGAGTTTACGAGACAGAGACCACTGAGGGAGTAGGAGGGCACGCTACGTGCGAGAGATCGTTGATGGTGCGGGGTTCGGTGCGACAGAGAGAGGGCTGGGTGTGAGGGTTAGATGAACATGACGACGAGCTGTGTGGTGCAACGGCCTTGGCGATGGGCAGTGATGAACTTAGTGCGATGGCTTGCTGGGTGCGACGGCTTGCTTTTAGGTTATCTTCTAGGTTAAAAATTAATTTGGAAAGAAAAGTGAAGTGTATGAGCAGTTATAACTTCTATAGGTTAAAAGTTAACTTAGAAAAAAGTGAAGTGTGTAAAAAAGAGGGTGGCACTCTATTGGTAAGCTTTTGTAGGGTGCCTATTTAAACACAGTATATTGGCACGCTTTAAAAATGTGACTGTTAGAAAAAAATTAGTCACTCTTTTAAAGCGTGCCGATTTCTCTCTATGGGTACGCTTTTCAAGCGTGGCAATAAGAAAGCGTGGCCAAATTTCAAATAAGTGGCACCCTCATAAAAGCGTGCCAATTTCTCTCTATGGCCACGCTTTTCAAGCGTGGCAAAAAAAAGCGTGGTAAAATCACAAATTAGTAGCCACTCTCGCAAAAGCGTGCCCACAGATCACTTTTGGGCACACTTTAAAAGCGTGGCAAGAAAAAAGTGTGCCGACAGGCCATTTTTCTTGTAGTGTGAGTTCAAAAGTCACCTTTAAATCCTCAAATTCTCTCTCTATCTTTTCGGAATCAAATTTGGGCAATATAATCACTTAATTAATCGGTTAATTAATCTGCTTGTAGACGTCAGGATCCACTCCAAAAGTATCACAAATCTGTAAGAAATCAGATATAAACCTGATGAGATCTTTCTATGGGAGTCCATAAAATTGGCAGTTTCGCTACACTAGAATGACCAATTGTGGTTTGAGCTCAAAGTTGTCCGCTCCAATAGGAGGCTTATTAATGCTCCTTCCACAGATGTCAGGAGTGGGAGTTGTATATGATCCCCAGTTTCTTCTGGGTTGAGCATTTTCCATTGGATCCATAGTGAACTCTTCCTATTCCTACATACACAGACAAGAAGCAAAGAAAAATGGGAGTCTTTATGTCAAAGTCTAGAGAACTCCCGGTGAGATATCCTTATATATATATTAAAAAATAATCACATAAAAAAATTAGAAAACTAATTTGAAAACAAATAAAATAAAATAAAATAAAGTTTAAGTTAGAAATTTCGAAAAATTAAAAAAAATTGGAAAAAAAGAGGTTTACGAATTTCAAAATTCAAGAAAAGAAAGAGAAAACACTAAAGGAACACCAAACTTTTAAAATTTGAATTTAATTGAAAATAAGATAAAATAACAAATTTTGAAAATAAAAAAAATTAAAAAAAATTCAAATAAAGATTTTGAAATTCAAATTTGAAAGAAAAACTAAAAAAACACCAAACTTAAAAATTAAAACAAAATAAACATCTAATTAAAAAGATTTGAAAACAAAGATAGAAGCTTTTGGTTTTTAAATTATTTTTCAAAAAATAAAAAGAAAAAAAGGTCAAATAAAGATTTTAAATTTTAAAAATTAGAAGGAAAGAATCAAGAGAGAGAAGTATGATAAGATAAGATTTTAAAAATTTAAACATTTTGAAATTGAAATTTAAAAGAAAGAGAAACAAATAAAATACTAAACTTTTAAAATTTGAATTTAAGTTAAAGATAAGATAAGTTTTAGAAAAAAATTTTTAAATTCAAATTTTAAAAGCAATCGAGACTAACAAGATACTATAATTTAAAATTTTAAATTTGAAATAAGAAAAGATAGTAAAATTTTGAAAATCAAAGAAAAAGATAAGATATAGAATTTAAAGATAGAAAAGTAAACAAGAAAAATATGATTACTAATCAAGACACAAAACTTTTAAAATTAAAATAAGATAAAACGAATAACTAACTAACAAGATTTGAAAAGAAAATAAAAGATTTTGATTTTGAAAATTTTTGAAATTTAAGAAGAAAGAGTCAATCAAAGATTTTAAAATTTAAATTTGAAAAGAAAAAGTCAAACAAGATAAGATAAGATTTTAAAAATTTAAGACAAGATTTGATCTTTGAAAAATTTTAAAATTTAAAAAGAGAAAGTCAAAGAGAGAATTTGAAAAAGACAAAAATTAACAAAATACTAAGCTTCTGAAATTTGAATTTAAAAAAAGATAAGATAACAAAATCTTAAAACCAAAAAAAAAAGATAAGATAAAGACCAAAGAAGAAAAGATAAGCAAGAAAATTAAATTTAAGTAAAAAGGTTACTAATGGGACACCAAACTTTAAAATTTTAAAAGGAAATAAAGAGAAAATATCAAACTCAAAATTTTGAAATAAAAAATAAGATAACTAAAGTGATAATTGAAAATCAAAAGATAAACAAGGTAAAGATCAAGAATCAAGAAAGATATGATATGATTTGAAAATTTAAAAATCACTAACAAGAAACACCAAACTTAAAATTTGAATTTAAATAAAGATAAGATAAAGATTCAAGATTTCATTTTAAAATTTCGAAAATTTAAAAGAAATGTTTTAAAAAAATT
Organism: Arachis stenosperma; assembly: GCF_014773155.1. Lineage (NCBI taxonomy): Eukaryota > Viridiplantae > Streptophyta > Magnoliopsida > Fabales > Fabaceae > Arachis > Arachis stenosperma. The sequence continues at coordinate 94,204,754 of NC_080379.1, read as the reverse complement.
TTTAAATTCAAAAAAAAAAGAAAGGAAAAGAAAACACTACACTTAAAATTTTTGAAATCAAATCACACTAATTTTCAAAAATTTAAGAGAAAAACACTAAAAGACACCAAACTTAAAAATTTTAGGATCAAACAAAAGAAAACACAAGGAAAATTTCGAATAAGAGAAAAGAAACAAAGAACAATTTTCCAGAATCAAGAAAAGACAGATCAACAAAAGCCAAAAGACATGAAACTTAAAGATTGACACCGGACTCAAACAAAAGAAAAAGATTACTCAAGATAAGTTTTTGAAAAATATTTTTTCGAAAAAACACAAAGAAAATTTAAAAACTTTTAATAAGAAACACAAACAAAAGGAAAATAGTAAAAAGTACCTGATCTAAGGAGCAAGACAACTGGTAGTTTGTCAATCACAAACAATCCCTGGCAATGGCACCAAAATCTTGGTGCATGAAATTAGAACTCGCACAACTAAACAGGCAAGTGCACCAGGTCATCCAAGTATTACCTCAGGTGAGAGAGGGTCGATTCCACGAGGATTGTTGGATTGAGCAAACTGTGGTTATCTTCAGATCTTAGTCAGGCAAATATAAAAAGATGATTGTTGTTGTTGTAGGCGCATAAACAAAACAATAAAGAGCAGATATGGAAACAATGATAGAAGATAAGTTAAGGACTTAGAGATGCTTGTTCTTCTGGATTAATACTTCTTACTAACTACTTTAACAATGAGTGCTTCATTCAATGAAAAGGTTGTAAGTGATTAAAGCCGGGGCTAGTGGTCATTAATCTCCTCTGATCCAGATCACACGCCGGTGCTAATGGTCATCCAATATGAACGAGGGTGAAGTGATGAGCGGATAATTTATACGCTTTTTGGCATTGTTTTTAGGTAGTTTTTAGTAAGTTCAAGCTACTTTTAGGGATGTTTTCATTAGTTTTTATGTTAAATTCACATTTCTGGAATTTACTATGAGTTTGTGTGTTTTTCTGTGATTTCAGGTAATTTCTGGCTGAAATTGAGGGACTTGAGCAAAACTCTGAAAAAGGCTGACAAAAGGACTGCTGATGCTGTTGGAATCTGACCTCCCTGCACTCAAAATGGATTTTCTGGAGCTACAGAACTCCAAATGGCGCGCTCTCAACGGCTTTGGAAAGTAGACATCCAGGGCTTTCCGGCAATATATAATAGTCCATACTTTATTCGGAAATTGATGACGTAACTTGGCGTTGAACGCCAAGTACATGCTGCTGTCTGGAGTTAAACGCCAGAAAAACGTCATGATCCGGAGTTGAACGCCCAAAACACGTCATAACTCGGAGTTCAACTCCAAGAGAAGCCTCAGCTCGTGGATTGATCAAGCTCAGCCCAAGCATACACCAAGTGGGCCCCGGTAGTGGATTTATGCATCAAATACTTACTCATGTAAATCCTAGGAGCTAGTTTATTATAAATAGAACAATTTACTATTGTATTAGACATCTTTTGACAGTTTAATCTCTTGACTGTTTAGCCTTTGATTATTCGGTCTCTTGATCACTCAGGGGGCTGGCCATTCGGCCATGCCTGAACCTTTTACTTATGTATTTTCAACGGTGGAGTTTCTGCACACCATAGATTAAGGGTGTGGAGCTCTACTGTACCTCAAGTATTAATGCAATTCTATTTTCTTCCATTCAATTCAACTTGTTCTTATTCCAAGATATTCATTCGCACCCAAGAACATGATGAATGTGATGATTATGTGACGCTCATTATCATTCTCACCTATGAACGCGCGTGATTGACAACCACCTCTATTCTACATGCAACCGAGCTTGAATGTGTATCTCTTAGATTCCCCAACAGAATCTTCGTGGTATAAGCTAGATAGATGGTGGCATTCATGAGGATTCGGAAAGTCTCACCTTGTCTGTGGTATTCCGAGTAGGATCCTGGGAATCCGGAAAGTCTAACCTTGTCTGTGGTATTCCGAGTAGGATTCCGGTAATGAATGACTGTGACGTGCCTCAGACTCGCAAGTGCTTGGCGTTAGTGACAGACGCAAAAGAATCAAGAGATTATATTCCAGCAGGAGCGGGAACCAACCAGTGATTAGCCGTGCTGTGACAGAGCGCGTGAGCGTAGTTTTCACTGCGAGGATGGAATGTAGCCTTCGGCCAGTGTGATGCCTCCAGACGATTAGCCATGCGAGTGACAACGCAGAGGACCATTTTCCAGAGAGGATACAAAGTAGCCATCGTCGAACGGTGAACCCCTATACACAGCTTGCCATGGAAAGGAGTAAGAAGGATTGAGTTGAAGCAGTAGGAAAGCAGGCGTTCTCGAGCCACACAGCATCTCCATTCGCCTATCTGAAATTCCTACCAATGAATCTGCATAAGTATTCTATCCCTTTTATTACTAATTTTCGAAATCATAAACAAATTTAATCTGCGTAACTGAGATTTACAAGGTGACCATAGCTTGCTTCATACCAACAATCTTTGTGGGATCGACCCTTACTCACGTAAGGTTTATTACTTGGACGACCCAGTACACTTGCTGGTTAGTTGAACGGAGTTGTGAATTCAACCGGTGCCATAATAATGATTTCATACAAATACAAAGAATATGGATCACAATTTCGTCCACCAAGTTTTTGGCGCCGTTGCCAGGGATTGTTCGAGTATGGACAACTGACGGTTCATCTTGTTGCTCAGATTAGGTAATTTTCTTTTCAAAAATCTTTTTCAAAATTTTGCTTTTATTTTTCGTTTTTCTAAACTTTATTTTCGAAAAAAATTAATAAAAATCCAAAAATATTTAGAAAATCATAAAAACCAAAAATATTTTGTGTTTTTTGTTTGAGTATTAAGTCAATTTTTAAGTTTGGTGTCAATTGCATGTTTTAAAAATTTTTCTTGCAATTTTCGAAAATTCCATGCATTCATAGTGTTCTTCATGATCTTCAAGTTGTTCTTGGTAAGTCTTCTTGTTTGATCTTGATGTTTTCTTGTTTTGTGTCTTTTCATGTTTTTCATGTGCATCTTTGCATTCATATTTTCCAAGCATTAAAAATTTCTAAGTTTGGCGTCTTGCATGTTTTCTTTGCATAAAAAAATTTTTTCAAAATTATGTTCTTGATGTTCATCATGATTTTCAAAGTGTTCTTGGTGTTCATCTTGACATTCATAACATTCTTGCATGCATTCATTGTTTTGATCTAAAAATTTCATGTATTGAGTAAATTTGTTGTTTTTCTCTCTCATAATTAAAAATTCAAAGAAAAATATCTTTTCCTTATTTCCCTCCAAATTTTCGAAATTTTGGGTTGACTTGGTCAAAAATTTTTAAAATTAGTTGTTTCTTACAAGTCAAGTCAAAATTTCAATTTTTTTTTTAAAAAAAATCTTATCTTTTCAAAATCTTTTTCAAAAACCATATCTTTTCATTTTTTTTATTATTTTTGAAAATTTTAAAAATTATTTTTCAAAAATCTTTTTCTTAGCTTTTATATCTAATTTTCGAAAATTAGCTAACAATTAATGTGATTGGTTCAAAAAATTTGAAGTTTGTTACTTTCTTGTTAAGAAAGGTTCAATCTTTTAATTCTAGAATCTTATCTTGTAGTTTCTTGTTAGTTAAGTCATTTTAAAAATTAAATCTTTTTCAAAATATCTTTTTCTTAAAACTTTTATCTTATCTTTTTATCATATCTTTTTTAAAATTTTATCTTTTCAAAAAAAAAATTTTGATTTCAAAATATCTTATCTAACTCCTTATCTTCTTATCTTTTTAAAATTTAATTTCAATATCTTTTTCAATCAACTAACTAACTTTTTGTTTGTTTCTTATCTTTTTCAAAACCACCTAACTATTTTTCCCTCTCTAATTTTCGAAAATTACTAACCCCTTTTTCAAAATTAATTTCGAAATCTCCCTTCTCTTTTCTTCTTCTATTTAATTATTTATTTACTAACACTTCTCTTCACCTCTCTCCATCTAATTATCCGAAGCCCCTCTTCTACATTCTTCTCCCCTTTCTTTTTCTACTAACATAAAGGAATCTCTATACTGTGACATAGAGGATTCCTCTTTCTTTTCTTGTTTTCTTCTCTTTCATATGAGCAGGAACAGGGATAAAGGCACTCTTGTTGAAATTGATCCAGAACCTGAAAGGACTTTGAAGAGAAAATTAAGAGAAGCTAAATTACAACAATCCAGAAACAACCTTTCAGAAATTTTCGAACAAGAGAAGGAGATGGCAGCCGAAAATAATAATAATGCAAGGAGAATGCTTGGTGACTTCACAAAGCCAACGTCCAAGTTTGATGGAAGAAGCATCTCCATTCCTGCCATTGGAGCCAACAACTTTGAGCTGAAACCTCAGCTAGTTGCCTTAATGCAACAAAACTGCAAGTTTTATGGACTTCCATCTGAAGATCCTTATCAGTTTTTAACTGAGTTCTTGCAGATCTGTGAGACTGTAAAGACGAATGGAGTTGATCCTGAAGTCTATAGACTCATGCTTTTCCCTTTTGCTGTAAGAGACAGAGCTAGAATATGGTTGGATTCACAACCCAAGAATAGCCTGGACTCATGGGATAAGCTGGTCACTGCCTTCTTGGATAAATTCTTTCCTCCTCAAAAGCTGAGCAAGCTGAGAGTGGATGTTCAAACCTTCAAACAAAAAGATGGTGAATCCCTCTATGAAGCTTGGGAAATATACAAGCAGCTGACCAAAAGATGTCCATCTGACATGTTTTCAGAATGGACCATATTAGATATATTATATTATGGTCTCTCTGAATTTTCGAAAATGTCATTGGACCATTCTGCAGGTGGATCCATTCATCTGAAGAAAATGCCTGAAGAGACTCAGGAACTCATTGACATGGTTGCAAATAACCAGTTCATGTACACTTCTGAGAGGAATTTCGTGAATAATGGGATGCCTCAGAAGAAAGGAGTTCTTGAAATTGATGCTCTGAATGCCATATTGGCTCAGAACAAAGTGTTGACTCAACAGGTCAACATGATCTCTCAAAATCTGAATGGATGGCAACATGCATCTAACAGTACTAAAGAGGCAGCTTCTGAAGAAGCTTATGATCCTGAGAACCCTGCCATGGCAGAGGTTAATTACATGGGTGAACATTATGGAAACACCTATAACTCATCATGGAGAAATCATCCAAATTTCTCATGGAAGGATCAACAAAAGCCTCAACAAGGCTTTAACAATGGTGGACGCAACAGGCTGAACAATAGCAAGCCATATCCATCATCTTCTCAGCAACAGACAGAGAATTCTGAACAAAACACCTCTAATTTAGCCAATGTAGTCTCTGATCTGTCAAAAGCCACTTTCAGTTTCATGAGTGAAACAAGATCCTCCATTAGAAATCTGGAGGCACAAGTGGGCCAGCTGAGTAAGAAAGTCATTGAAACTCCTCCCAGTATTCTCCCAAGCAATACAGAAGAGAATCCAAAAGGAGAGTGCAAAGCCATTGACATAGTCAATATGGCCGAATGCACAAGGGAGGAGGAGGACAAAAATCCTAGTGAGAAAGACCTCCTGGGACGTCCCTCAAGCAAGAAGGAGTTTTCTATTAAGGATCCAAAGGAATCTGAGGCTCATTTAGAGACCATAAAGATTCCATTAAATCTCCTTCTGCCATTCATGAGCTCTGAAGACTATTCTTCCTCTGAAGAGGATGAAGATGTAACTGGAGAGCAAGTTGCTCAATATTTAGGAGCTATCATGAAGCTGAATGCCAAGTTATTTGGTAATGAGACTTGGGAAAGTGAACCTCCCTTGCTCATTAATGAACTAGATACTTGGATTCAGAAAATTCTACCTCAAAAGAAACAAGATCCTGGCAAGTTCTTAATACCTTGTACCATAGGCACCATGATCTTTGAAAAAGCTCTGTGTGATCTAGGGTCAGGGATAAATCTTATGCCACTCTCTGTAATGGAGAGGCTGGGGATCATTGAGGTATAACCTGCCTTGTTCTCATTACAACTGGCAGACAAGTCATTGAGACAAGCCTATGGAATAGTAGAGGACGTGTTAGTAAAGGTTGAAGGCCTTTACATCCCTGCTGATTTCATAATCTTAGACACTAGGAAGGAAGAGGATGATTGCATCATCCTTGGAAGACCTTTCCTAGCCACAGCAGGAGCTGTGAAAGATGTCAACAGAGGTGAATTAGTCCTTCAATTGAATGGGAACTACCTTGTGTTTAAGGCACATGGCCATCCCTCTGTGACAGAAGAGAGTAAGCATGAAGAACTTCTCTCAGTTCAGAGTCAAGAAGAGCCCACACAGTCAAACTCTAAGTTTGGTGTTGTGAGGCCATAACCAAACTCTAAGTTTGGTGTTAAGACCCCATATCCAAACTCTAAGTTTGGTGTTGGCAACTATACAACATTGACCTGATCACCTTGTGGCTCCATGGGAGCCACTGTCAAGCTATTGACATTAAAGAAGCGCTTGTTGGGAGGCAACCCAATTTTAATTATCTAATTTTATTTTATTCTATTTTATTGTTATTTTGTGTTTTCTTAGGAACATGATCATGAGGAGTCACGAAAAGATCATAAAAATTAAAAACAGAATCAAAAACAACAGAAAAAAATTTGCACCCTGGAGGACGCACAGGCTGGCGTTCAACGCCAGAAAGATGCATCTGGCTGGCGTTCAACGCCAGAACAGAGCATCATTCTGGCGCTGAATGCCAGAAACAAGCAACATTCTGGCGCTGAACGCCAGGAATGTGCCTAAAGAAGAAAAACTGGCACTGAACGCCAGTAACAAGCATGAAACTGGCGTTCAACGCCAGAAACATGCTTTACATGGGCGTTGAACGCCCAGAATGTGCACCAATGGGCGTTTAAACGCCAGAATGATGCACGAAGGCATTTTACATGCCTATTTGGTGCAGGAATGGAATTCCTTGTCACCTCAGGATCTGTGGACCCCACAGGATCCCCACCTAACATATTCCCACCTTACCTCCTAATGCTATTTTTCTCTTCCCCATGTCACACTTCCCAACAACTTCAATCTCTGAATCTCTCTTCCCAATAAACACTCTTTCCCAAAACCCTTCACCAATCACCTCAATTCCTCTTCCCAATCAACCCATTCACTACTCACATCCATCCACTCTTCCCCATAAACCCCACCTACCTTCAAAAATTCAAAACCAATTTCCCACCCATTCCCACCCTAAATGGCCGAATACACACTACCCCCTCTCCCTATAAATACCCTTCCATTCTCCTTCATTTTCACATAACACAACCCCCTCTTCTCTCACTTAGCCGAACCCACCTCTCTCCCTCTCTACCATCTTTTCTTCTTCTTCTCTTCTTTCTTCTCTTGCTCGAGGGCGAGCAATATTTTAAGTTTGGTGTGGTAAAAGCATAAGCTTTTTGTTTTTCCATTACCATCAATGGCACCTAAGGCCGGAGTATCCTCTAGAAAAGGAAAAGGGAAGACAAAAGCTTCCACCTCCGAGTCATGGGAGATGGAAAGATTCATCTCCAAGAGCCATCAAGACCACTTCTATGATGTTGTGGCAAAGAAGAAGGTGATCCCTGAGGTCCCTTTCAAGTTCAAGAAAAATGAGTATCTGGAGATCCGGCATGAAGTCCAAAGAAGAGGTTGGGAAGTCCTAACCAACCCCATGCAACAAGTCGGAATCTTAATGGTTCAAGAGTTCTATGCCAATGCATGGATCACTAGGAACCATGATCAAGGTATGAACCCGAGTCCAAAGAATTATCTCACAATGGTTCGGGGGAAATACTTAGATTTTAGTCCGGAAAATGTGAGGTTGGCGTTTCACTTGCCTATGATGCAAGGAGATGAACGCCCCTACACTAGAAGGGTCAACTTTGATCAAAGGTTGGACCAAGTCCTTATGGACATTTGTGTGGAAGGAGCTCAATGGAAGAGAGACTCCAAAGGCAAGCCAGTCCAACTAAGAAGACTGGACCTCAAGCCTATAGCTAGAGGATGGTTGGAGTTCATTCAACGCTCCATCATTCCTACTAGCAACCGATCTGAAGTTACTGTGGATCGGGCCATCATGATTCATGGCATCATGATTGGAGAGGAAGTAGAAGTTCATGAGGTCATCTCCAATGAAATCTACAAAATAGCCGACAAGCCTTCACCCATGGCACGGCTAGCTTTTCCTCACCTTATTTGCCATCTATGTTACTCAGCCGGAGTTATCATAGAAGGAGACATCCTCATTGAAGAGGATAAGCCCATCACCAAGAAGAGGATGGAGCAAGCAAGAGAGGCCCCTCACGGTTCTCAAGAGATGCATGAGGAAGCTCATCATCAAGAAATCCCTGAAATGCCTCAAGGGATGCACTTTCCTCCAAACAACTATTGGGAACAACTCAACACTTTCTTAGAAGGTTTGAGCCACAATGTTGAACAATTAAGGGTGGAACATCATGAGCACTCCATCATTCTCCAAGAAATAAGAGAAGATCAAAGAGCAATGAGGGAGGAGCAACAAAGGCAAGGAAGGGACATAGAAGAGCTTAAGGACATTGTTGGACCTTCAAGAAGAAGACGCCACTAGAGGTGGATTCATTCCTTGTTCTTTATTTCTTTCTGTTTTTCGGTTTTTAATGTTGTGTATACCTATGTTTTGTGTCTCTACTTCATGATCATTAGTATGTAACCATGCCTTAAAGCTATGAATCAAATCCATTAATCCTTCACCTCTCTTAAATGAAAAATGTTTTAATTCAAAAGAACAAGAAGTACATGAATTTCGAATTTATCCTTGAATTTAATTTAATTATATTGATGTGGTGACAATACTTTTGTTTTCTGAATGAATGCTTGAACAGTGCATATGTCTTTTGATCTTGTTGTTTATGAATGTTAAAATTGTTGGCTCTTGAAAGAATAATGAACAAAGAGAAATGTTATTGATGATCCGAAAAAATCATGAAATTGATTCTTGAAGCAAGAAAAAGCAGTGAACAAGAAGAAGCTTGCGAAAAAAAAATAAATAAATAAATAGAAAGAAAAAAAAAGCAAGCAGAAAAAGCCAATAGCCCTTAAAACCAAAAGGCAAGGGTAAAAAGGATCCAAGGCTTTGAGCATCAATGGATAGGAGGGCCCAAGGAAATAAAATCCAGGCCTAAGCGGCTAAACCAAGCTGTCCCTAACCATGTGCTTGTGTCATGAAGGTCCAAGTGAAAAGCTTGAGACTAAGTGGTTAAAGTCGTGATCCAAAGCAAAAGAGTGTGCTTAAGAGCTCTGGACACCACTAACTGGGGACTCTAGCAAAGCTGAGTCACAATCTGAAAAGGTTCACCCAGATATGTGTCTGTGGCATTTATGTATCCGGTGGTAATACTGGAAAACAAAGTGCTTAGGGCCACAGCCAAGACTCATAAGTAGCTGTGTTCAAGAATCAACATGCTTAACTAGGAAAGTCAATAACACTATCCAAAAGTCTAAGTTCCTAAAGAAGCCAATCATTCAAAACTTCAAAGGAAAAAGTGAGATGCCAAAACTGTTCAGAAGCAAAAAGCTACAAGTCCCGCTCATCTAATTATAATTAATATTCATTGATATTCTGGAATCTATAGTATATTCTCTTCTTTTAATCCTATTTGATTTTCAGTTTCTTGGGGACAAGCAACAATTTAAGTTTGGTGTTGTGATGAGCGGATAATTTATACGCTTTTTGGCATTGTTTTTAGGTAGTTTTTAGTAAGTTCAAGCTACTTTTAGGGATGTTATCATTAGTTTTTTGGCTAAATTCACATTTCTAGACTTTACTATGAGTTTGTGTGTTTTTCTGTGATTTCAGGTAATTTCTGGCTGAAATTGAGGGACTTGAGCAAAACTCTGAAAAAGGCTGACAAAAGGACTGCTGATGCTGTTGGAATCTGACCTCCCTGCACTCGAAATGGATTTTTTGGAGCTACAAAACTCCAAATGGCGCGCTCTCAACGGCGTTGGAAAGTAGACATCCAGGGCTTTCCAGCAATATATAATAGTCTATACTTTATTTGGAAATTGACGACGTAACTTGGCGTTGAACGCCAAGTACATGCTGCTGTCTGGAGTTAAACGCCAGAAAGATGTCATGATCCGGAGTTGAACGCCCAAAACACGTCATAACTCGGAGTTCAACTCCAAGAGAAGCCTCAGCTCGTGGATTGATCAAGCTCAGCCCAAGCATACACCAAGTGGGCCCTGGTAGTGGATTTATGCATCAAATACTTACTCATGTAAACCCTAGGAGCTAGTTTATTATAAATAGAACAATTTACTATTGTATTAGACATCTTTTGACAGTTTAATCTCTTGATTGTTTAGCCTTTGATTATTCGGTCTCTTGATCACTCAGGGGGCTGGCCATTCGGCCATGCCTGAACCTTTTACTTATGTATTTTCAACGGTGGAGTTTCTGCACACCATAGATTAAGGGTGTGGAGCTCTACTGTACCTCAAGTATTAATGCAATTCTATTTTCTTCCATTCAATTCAACTTGTTCTTATTCCAAGATATTCATTTGCACCCAAGAACATGATGAATGTGATGATTATGTGACGCTCATCATCATTCTCACCTATGAACGCGCGTGATTGACAACCACCTCCGTTCTACATGCAACCAAGCTTGAATGTGTATCTCTTAGATTCCCCAACAGAATCTTTGTGGTATAAGCTAGATAGATGGCGGCATTCATGAGGATCCGAAAAGTCTCACCTTGTCTGTGGTATTCCGAGTAGGATCCTGGGAATCCGGAAAGTCTAACCTTGTCTGTGGTATTTCGAGTAGGATTCCGGTAATGAATGACTGTGACGTGCTTCAGACTCGCAAGTGCTGGGCGTTAGTGACAGACGCACAAGAATCAAGGGATTCTATTCCAGCAGGAGCGGGAACCAACCAGTGATTAGCCGTGCTGTGACAGAGCGCGTGAGCGTAGTTTTCACTGCGAGGATGGGATGTAGCCTTCGGCTAGTGTGATGCCTCCAGACGATTAGCCATGCGAGTGACAGCGCAGAGGACCATTTTCCAGAGAGGATACAAAGTAGCCATCATCGAACGGTGAACCCCTATACACAGCTTGCCATGGAAAGGAGTAAGAAGGATTGAGTTGAAGCAGTAGGAAAGCAGGCGTTCTCGAGCCACACAGCATCTCCATTCGCCTATCTGAAATTCCTACCAATGAATCTGCATAAGTATTCTATCCCTTTTATTACTAATTTTCGAAACCATAAACAAATTTAATCTGCCTAACTGAGATTTACAAGGTGACCATAGCTTGCTTCATACCAACAATCTCTGTGGGATCGACCCTTACTCACGTAAGGTTTATTACTTGGACGACCCAGTACACTTGCTGGTTAGTTGAACGGAGTTGTGAATTCAACCGGTGCCATAATAATGATTTCATACAAATACAAAGAATATGGATCACAATTTCGTCCACCATGAAGCTTACACAATCCAGTCTCTGGTGATCCTACTCAAAATGCCACAAACTAGGTCAGATCTTTTGGATCGGAGAATGATGCTCTGTATTCCAGTCTTAACGCCACAGAGACCTCAATTACCCATGGCTAATGAGATTTCATGTCACATATCCCAATTAGCCCAGATACTCTCTTGGAACCTGTGATGTATTCTCAAGCTATAGCTCAATACTATCCGGCTAAGATTTCACAAGAGCTCATGTAGAATAAAAGGTCATACTCTCGTTCCACCCCAGATTCATAAAGAAGAAGAACGAAACACATCATAGAATGGAATCAAGCATGAATTAAAGTAGAAGAAGAAATAATATTAATCCATAGGAATTAGCAGAGCTCCTATCCTTAACCTAGGAGGTTTAGTTGCTCATATTTTATAGAGAAAATAGAAAAGTGTCTGTGCTTCTCCCCTCCTAGGAGGTATAATCCATAGGAGGAATGAAGTCCCTTATTTATGATAAAAACTCTAAGACTAAACCTCAAAGATATTGTTTTTAATTAAAAATTACAAAAAGAAAATAAAATAAGCTAAAAAGTGCTAAAATCAACTTTAGGGCCCATTTGGTGAGTGTTTAGGTTGATGCCTGGCGTCTAACTTGAGTTTTGGGCGTTCAACTTTGGTTCCTGCTCCTTGGCTGGCGTTGAATGCCAGTTTGGGCGTTCAACTTGGGAGGTTGGTCCTGAATCAGACTTTGCCAAAACTTGCCATTTTCACCCAAAAATCACCTAAAATCATAAGAAAAAACACAAAACATAAAGTAGCATCCAAAATGTGATTTTTTCACTAAAACCTACTAAAACATAATAAAACTTAACAAAATATAACTAAAAACACTAAGAAAATAGTAACAAAAAGGGTATAAAATATCCACTCATCAAATACTAGCCACAACCCATGGAGTTTAGGCCGATTAGTACATACGGACATAACAGATTTTTGAGTTAAAACAGCTTATACAACTTATCTCTCTAAGTTAAGCCTCTAAGGCAACAAAGTATAAACATACAAAAGATAGAGAGAACTACAACAAAATATCCACAAAAAATCCAAAGGATGATAATGATCATCCGCTCTGTTGCCATCACGCAACTCCTCGAGGTGGGTTATGACCTGCATCTGAAAAACAACAACAGAATATGGTGTAAGAACCAAAAGTTCTCAGAATGGTAACAGTGCCTAGTAATGTAAGATATAAGACTCCGGGATCCCAAAGGCAATCCTAGAACTTCATATCAATCATAAATATTCAAGCTTATAAAACAGATAAACAAACTCTTAAACCGGTCAACTAACTTAGTGGATTTCTAGACTATTAGTTCACCGTTGTCTCACATCCTTCACCAACCTAACCTCCATGCGATCCCATCACCACCGTCTTCCAAACCTCCTCAATCCCAGTAGAAAACACAATTAATTCATACAAGCAAAGCACAAGTAATTATCATGTATAGCAAGTAAGGCAAGAAGCAAATAAGCATGTTATACAATTAGGCAAACAAACATATAAAATACGCACATGATGAATCCCTGTCGTATTTGGTTGTGATATCACATCGTCAATTCAACTGCCAACCCGACACATCCCATGGGAATGTCACCTTTCGGTCACGAATAAAAGTGGGATCCCTCCACGGATATAGTGCCGGGCACACTGATACGTGAAAATTTAGATTTCACGTACAACCGGCAAGTATACCGGATCGTATCAAGTAATAAGACTCACTAGGAGTGAGGTCGATCCCACGAGGATTGGTAGATTAAGCAACGTTAGTTAAATGGTAAATTTAGTCAAGCGAACATAATTTTGATTTTATGAGCAATGTGACTTTTGAACATAATTGCAGGAATTTAAATGGCAAGGAGTTTAAGAATAGGAATATAGAAATAAAATGAAAGTAAATAACTGAAACTTAAATTGCAAGAAACTTAAATGACATCAAAAATAAATGGCAAGGAATTAAAGGGTGCAGAAATTTAAAGAACATAAGAGTAAATAGCAAGAATTAAAGGAACAAAATGTAGATGACAAGAATAATAAATTGACAGAATGTAAAAGGGAATTGGGTTATGGGTAATCAAACAACTAGAAGCAAAAGAAATAAGAAGTAATGATAGAGAGGATCATTAGGGATCAGAGATGCAGGTTTTCATGAATTGATGTTAGTCAAATCCTTCTCAATCATGGGTATAGATCCATGGCAAGTGGTTAATTGAATCCCAATCTCTTGGTGATTCAATTTCTCTCAACATAACCAATTGCCACTCTCGTGATCTAGTTGTTCATGAGAAGAGATGAAGCTCAATTCTAATCCAGCCACACAATTCCCATAATCTCAACCAAGGAAAGTTACATCTCACATACCAACCAAGGTGTATTGATTAAGGAAATCATGAAAGGATGAACTCTAAACTGAATTATGTGGCTCATTCCTCAAATTCACCACACAATTCACATAGATTAACCCCTCTCTCGATGGTGGTTGAATCTTTGAAGAATAAGAGTTTCCTCTTTGGATTAACCACTAGAATTGAGGAGGAAAAGAGGAGTTCATCAATGCATTCAACAAGCAGAGCTCTTCCCCCTAATGAAAGTGGGGTTTAGTGAGTCATAGCTCCAATTTTAACAACAATTGCCATCAACAAAAACTTAACTAAGTGTGAAGAAAAGAAGAAGAAGAATAAGGAAATGCTTAAAGCTTAAAACTGAAGAAGAAAAGTTCCAAGAAAAACCAAATTAGCTCTCCGGGTATCCTCCCGGAAGTGCTAAAAGAGTTCTCAAAGTAAAAGTGCTAAAAGTATAAAATTCTAAGTGTCAAAAGTCCCCCTCAAGTACAAACTCAATCTCTATTTATATTAGTCCTAAAACTCCTTCAAAGATCTTCAATTGGGCTAGCAATGTGGGCTTTCTCTTTGTTGAATTTCTGGTTCAATTGAAGAAGTTGCTGGCCTTTGTGAGGAATAGAGGAAGCAGAGCAAGTTGGCAACAATTCTGGCCCATTGAGGGGCGTTATTGGCAATAACTCTAGGCTTAATGCACGTTGGCAACGTGCATGGTGTTTTCCTGGGAGTGAACTTTCAGACTTGGGCGTTGCTAGCCCAAGTTGTTGCTAACAACTTGCTTTTCCTCTTCTTGGCTCTACTTTCATGCTAAATGTAGCCCAGAATTTGAGTGTCAACCTTCTGCTTCAATATGGACTATTATACATCGTTAGAAAGCTCTTGATGTCTATTTTCCAATGCCACTGGAATCACCTCAATTGGACTTTCCTAGCTCAAGTTATGCTTCCTCAAAGAAGGTAAGGTCAAGCTGCCAAGTTGTTGCCAAAAATGCACCTATCCTCCCAAGTTGGCAACGTGCCTAGCCTCCCAAAGCAAAGACATGAGGCTGGCGTTGTCACCAAGCACGCCTCCTTGCTAGCACGTTGGCAACGTGCCCGTGCTCCCTCCAGGGCTCATCTCTAGCCTTCAATTTTGCTTGTCACGTTGCCTTAGATAACGCCTTTGGAGGCTGGCGTTGGCAACGTGCTCGAGTGCTTCTTCAGGTGAGCTTCCTTGCCAAATTTTACTTGCTGCGTTGCCCTCAAACACGCCTTTGGAAGCTGGCGTTGGCAACGTGCTCGAGCCTTCCTCAAGGCTCTATGCTTGTTGCTTGGCGTTGTCCTTGAACACGCCTATGCTTCCTGGCGTTGGCAACGTGGTTGGGATCCAAGACTTGGTGCCTAGCCAAGCATTCCTTCCTGGCGTTGCCTTAGAACACGCCAATGCAAGTGGCGTTGGCAACGTGCTTCTATTTGCTGGCCCAAGATCTTGTCCCTGGCGTTGTTGAAGAACACGCCAGTTCATTTCCAAGTTAGCAACGCTCTCGTGTGCCCATACTCCTAGCTTGCATGCGTTGCCAAGGAACACGCCCATGGTTCCTAGTTCAACAACGTGCTCGAGCTCCCCTTTGGTGCCAAAGTTGCTTGCTACGTTGCCAAGGAACACGCCTTCATAACTTGGCGTTGGCAACGTGCATCTCCTTTTCCTGGGCCAAGTTTTCCATTCAGCGTTGTTTGCCTGCGTTGTCCTCAAACACGCCCCTCATCTCTAGGCCGGCAACGTGCTCGAGGCTCTAAACTAGCTCCCCAAGATTGCTTGGCGTTGCTTTGAATAACACCTATGGTTCTTGGCGTTGGCAACGCCAGCTTCTCCTCCTCTTGGGCCAAGTTTGCTTGTGTGCGTTGTCAAGGAACACTTCCCTTGTTCCTGGCGTTGGCAACGCCAGCTTAATCTCCTCCTGGGCCAAGCCTTGCTTGTGTGCGTTGCCTTGAATAACGCTTCTTCATTCCCACGTTGGTAACGCCCTCGAGCTCTCCTTGGCTCAGCTCTTTGATTGCCTGCGTTGCCATCAAACACTCACTCCTTTCTCCAAGTTGGCAACGCCCAAATGTGCTTCTCCAGGGCTGCCTGGCGTTACCTTCAAACACGCACCCTTTCTCCAAGTTGGCAACGCCAACAACTTCTCTTCTTCTTGCCCAGCTTGCATCATTCTTGCTTCCATGCTTTCTTGTTTCATCACCTATCATCAACAAGGGAAATAGCTTCAAAGTCTTACCAATTCATGCAATAAATTTCATGAGATTCATTCATACTCATTCATGTATGTATTCCTTAAATCATTTGCATGAATTTGGCTAGAATCAACATGTTCCTTGGTATTCTCATGCATGAAGACAAAACTCATAAAAGGACTTGTTTATTTAGAGAAAATGAGTGAAATTAAGCTAAAACCAACTAAACTAACTAGCTAATATAACAAATATGCAATTGCATCACACACTACCCACGGATATAGTGTCAGGCACACTTGATGAGTGGATATTTTATACGCTTTTTGGGGGTAATTTCATGTAGATTTTAGTATGTTTTAGTTAGTTTTTAGTATAATTTTATTAGTTTTTACGCAAAATTCATATTTCTGGACTTTACTATGAGTTTGTGTGTTTTTTTGTAATTTCAGATATTTTCTGGCTGAAATTGAGGGAGCTGAGCAAAAATCTGATTTTGGCTGAAAAAGGACAGCTGATGTTGTTGGATTCTGACCTCCCTGCACTCGGAATGGATTTTTTGGAGCTTCAAAAGCCCAATTGGCGCGCTCTAAATTGGGTTGGAAAGTAGACATCCAGGGCTTTCCATCAATATATAATAGTCTATACTTTGCGCGAAGATAGATGACGTAAAATGGCGTTCAACGCCAGTTCCATGTCGCAGTTTGGCGTTCAGCGCCCGAAACAGGTTGCAAGTTGGAGTTCAACGCCAGAAACAGGTTACAACCTGGCGTTCAACTCCAAAAACAGCCCATGGACGTGAAAAGCTTAAGTCTCAGTCCCAGCACACACCAAGTGGGCCCCAAAAGTGGATTTCTGCACTATCCATCTTAGTTTACTCATTTTCTGTAAACCTAGGTTACTAGTTTAGTATTTAAACAACTTTTAGAGACTTATTTTGTATCTCATGACATTTTTATATCTGAATTTTTATAATGTTTGACGGCATGAGTCTCTAAACTCCATTGTTGGGGATGAGGAGCTCTGCAACGTCTCGATGAATTAATGCAATTATTTCTGTTTTCCATTCAAACATACTTGTTCCTATCTAAGATGTTCATTCGCGCTTCACTATGAAGAAGGTGATGATCCGTGACACTCATCACCTTCTTCAATCCATGAATGTGTGCCTGACAACCACCTCCGTTCTACATCAGATTGAATGAGTATCTCTTAGATTTCTTAATCAGAATCTTCATGGTATAAGCTAGAATTTACGGCGGCATTCATGAGAATCCGGGAAGTCTAAACCTTGTCTGTGGTATTCTGAGTAGGATTCAATGATTGAATGGCTGTGACGAGCTTCAAACTCGCGATTGTTGGGCATAGTGACAGATGCAAAATGATCAATGGATCCTATTCCGACATTATTGAGAACCAAAAGATGATTAGCCGTGCTCTGACAGAGCATTTGGACCATTTTCACTGAGAGGATGGGAAGTAGCCACTGACAACGGTGACGCCCTACATACAGCTTGCCATGGAAGGAGCCTTGCGTGTGTGAAGAGGAGGACAAGAGAAAAGCTGAAATTCAGAGGACAAAGGATCTCCAAAACTCCAACATATTCTCCATTATTGAGTAACAATTACTTATTCCAAACACTTTCACTTTTTACAATTAAATTCAAAGAACCTTATTGGCATCCTAACTAAGATTAATAAGATAACCATAACTTGCTTCATACCAACAATCTCCGTGGGATCGACCCTTACTCATGTAAGGTATTACTTGGACGACCCAGTGCACTTGCTGGTGAGTTGTGCGGATTGCAAAGGTGTGATTGCAATTTCTTGCACCAACACTCTTGTGATCTGAAAGAATGTGATCGGGATACTCTACCAAAGATCTCACATCTCAACATAAGCAGGACTAACCACCGCCCTAACACTGCCGCCGCGACCTTGACAGGTGGGATTAACCTACCGTCCCTGCCACGTGCATAACGTCTCAACAATCTCAGTATAAAACAATATATAACTGATTTTCAGAAGTCATTTTTTCTTCAGTACTCAGTAAAGCCATCTTTCCACTCTGAGTCTTAGACTCGTTCAACCATTACCAAATCCATAACTCCACAATTTATCATATCAATTATCATTACAGTACTCTGCCATCTCACTCAACTAAGCCACCCTCAGTACTTCAGAAACCTAAGGCTCCATGTTCTAAATTTTTTACCAGAAAATATCTAGTTAAACTCACTTAGGGTATTCTCTATGTTTTAAAGCCCAAAAAAACAAGCTAAGACACCCAAGATAAGCATTACGGAAGTTTACAAGCTTGCCGGAAAGGTAAAACGGTTAAAAACAAGATTTTTATTGAAGAACAGGACAGTGTGCGTATGTATAGGGTTGTGCATAAGCACTCCCAGAAGAGTTTTCTCAAAGTGTGCATATGCACACAAAGTAAAATTTTCCATTTTGTGTGCACGCATGGATATGTGCGAACGCCCTCAACAGAAGGCACTTCCCAATATGTATGTACACATGATGTTGTGTGTACGCACAACTTGCAAATTTTGCATGGTGCGTGTGCGCACCAGAGTGTGCGAACGCTCCCAACAGTAAGCATATCCATGTGTGTGCATGCTCACTACAGTGTGTGTATAAAAAATTCACAAGATGTGCCTTGTACGCGCAAGTGAAAACACGGCCCCTGTTCAGAGCACGCACACGACAATGTGCATGGCAAACATACCAAAAATCACAAATTCTGCAACATCACAGAATTTCAGATTTTTGATACCAACTTCCAATGATCATATAGTTTTTTGCAAAATCATGATTTCTACAAAATATATACCATTACAAAGCTCTTTCTATTATCTTTGATTTGATATAAATTTCAATCAATTTCAAAAACTGTATCTCAAGATATGATCCACCAAAGTTAGCCTGAAATCCGTTTTTACCAAAAACCTTAAAAACTCAATTTTGCCAAATCTCTCAACTCAAAACCAATTATTCCACATCTAAAGCAGTCGCAATGTTGATGCCAAGGCATCTTGGGCTAGTTTCACTAGCATATTTCTGTTAGTTTTGGTTGTTTTATGCATTTTCTTGAGCTTAAAGTAACCAAGAATGGTTAAATGAACAACAAAGCAATGAATCACCCAAGCAGTATAATTTTGATGCAAATTCCATGAGTTTTAGTGATATTACTTGAATGCTATGAATGGATGAATTCTCATGAAATTTTGCAAGACTTTGATGCAATTGTTTGGATGATTTCAGGGAAGAAGAGGCTAGGCAAGGAAGCAACAACATCAATAAAGGAAGCTTGAATATCAAATGGGACGTTTAAGCTCCAGTTTAAGGTTAAACTGGAGCTTAAACGCCAAAATCATGGGAAGAGAGGAAATGCTGTAACTGGCGTTTAACCTCCAGTTTGACCTCAAACTGGAAGTTAAACGCCAGAATGAGAAAAGGAACCAACAAGCATTCCACGTTTAACCTCCAGTTTGACCTCAAACTGGAGGTTAAACGCCAGAATGATGAATTGAACTAAGGGAGGCACAAAAGCATTTCCACGTTTAACCTCCAGTTTGACCTCAAACTGGAGGTTAAACGTGTTCGACACTTTCTTTTCTCACCAAGAAGCATCCCACGTTTAACCTCCAGTTTGACCTCAAACTGGAGGTTAAACGCCAGAAGCAAGAGAGGCACCAGGAGCATTCCACGTTTAACCTCCAGTTTGACCTCAAACTGGAGCTTAAACGTGTTATATGGAACAGCTTGACCATGCCTTCTTTAAACGTAAATAACTTGAGCTACAAAACTCCAAATGAGGTGATTCAAAATGCATTGGAAAGAAAACATCTAGAGCTTTCCAAGCATATATGGCATGCATGGTGGATACTAAAAATTAAGGGAGAAAACAGCCCCGTAATGTGCATAGAAGAGCATAGTACCAACATGCAATCAGGCCAGCTGACCTCTTCACCTTCCATGGAGTATAACTCGAGTTGTAGAACTCCAATTGAGGTGCTTCCAGTTGCATTGGAAAGTAGACATCCATAGCTTTCCAACGAGGTATAATAGTCCATATTTGGCATCAAATTGGCAAGGTTGACAAGAGAACAAAGTGACGACTCAATGAAAGGGAAGTGTTTCCACGTTTAACCTCCAGTTTGACCTCAAACTGGAGGTTAAACGTGTTCGATGGTTTTCCTTCCTCCAGGGTGTTTTCTTCATTCCACGTTTAACCTCCAGTTTGACCTCAAACTGGAGGTTAAACGTGTTCGATCCTAATTCCCTCCAGAGCTTGCTTTCTTCATTTCCAAGTTTAACCTCCAGTTTGACCTCAAACTGGAGGTTAAACGTGTTCGATATATTCACTCTCCTGGGTTGCTTTCTTCCAATTCCACGTTTAAGTTTTAGTTTGACCTTAAACTGAAACTTAAACTTCAACTTAAACACCACCATTTGAAAAGGTTTCTGGGCCAAATATATTGAAGTTTAAGTTAGCAATTGAGCACAAATACTAACTTAAACATATTATGGTGTGAAACCCAAGTGAATATCATGGTTTATGAGATTGGGCCTGAAGAATTGATGAGTCTGGAATTCAATTTGTTGAGCCTTGTGTCATTACTTGTTTATCACTAAGTTTGCTCAATGAATGTTGCAGAATTGGATCACAGTCTCATCAGAATTATGGACCATAAACCCAAGGCAAAAGGAAATCAAGGAAAGGCCTCAAAGCCCAAGAAACACAACAGAAGCTCAATTTAGAAAGTGTATAAATAGGATAGAATTGAAGTTAGTTGACACCTTTTGACACTTTAGAATTTTTCATACTGTAATTGAATTCAGAGCTATGACACACTAAACCCCTTTCATTGGGTTAGGGAGCTCTATTGTAATTCAATGAATCAATAATAGTTTTATCTTCTTCTTCAATCTTTTCTCTTGAATTTTGTTAGAAAGCTTCTCGATCTAATTCCATTGGGTAGTTGTCTTGGGAAAGAAACTACCCATACTTGGAATCCTTCGGAACCTTGGGAAAGGAATGGAGGATTCATGCTAGAGAAGCTTTCTCACAGTGAATTGGATTGGAGTTTGGATGGATATTATGACATGTAATCCTACCAAATTGTGGTTCATGAAACTGTGTGGTATAATCAGTGATCGAGCATCATCTCTTCTTATGAACATTTAAACCAAGGGATTGGGAATTTGTTTGTTTTTAGAGAGAATTGGTGAGCCAAGGAATTGGGATCCAATCATATAAGATTGCCAAGCAAGATTCAATGAATGCATTGGTTGAGGAAGAGATGAAAATGTTTTGATTCGGAGATTTCAATATCTCCTGACCCCAATGAACCCCTCTCTCTGATCTATCCTTTTCCATTTACATTCTGCAATTTCAATTTATGCAATCACCCAATTCCCTTTTAATTTCAGCAATTTAACTTCTCGCACTTTAATTCTCGCAATTTAAGATTCAGTCATTTCAATTCCTTGCAATTTACATTTTCCGCCAATTTACTTTATGCAAGTCACACCCAATTCTTGATTCCGCTCAACTAATCAAACTTCTAATTCGAATTGCTCATTCAACCAATCCTTGTGGGATTCGACCTCACTCTATTGTGAGTTTTTACTTGACGATAACCGGTGCACTTGCCGGAAGGAATTTTGTCGTTTGTGCAATTTTCCTGAAATCGTAGCATAACAAGTTTATGCAGCATCAAGTTTATGGCGCCGTTGCCGGGGATTGGTTTTCGATTGACAATTCTCAAATTGGAAGTTAACTAGATTGAGCATTTTTCTTGTTTTGTTAATTTAGTTCAAGTTACTTGCTGAGTTTCAATTTCTGCACTCTGTTATTTGCTTTTATTTCTTTATGCCTTTAATTTCAAGCAACTAACTCACTGACCCACTAACTATTTGAATTAATTTCTCAACTGCTCTAACCAATACTCTTCCATTAACCAAGAGTATTCCACTTGTTTGTTGCTTGTGGTGTGTTCTTGTATGACAGGTAGAAGAGGAGAGACATCAACTCCTCCATATACCGAACCAGAGAGGACCCTTCATAGACTTAGAAGGGAAGCAAGAGAGAAGAGAGTATTTAGAGAGGAAGAATCTGAAGGAGAATCTGAGGACAACTTTGAAGAAGCTCTAGATCTCAACATGGATAGAGAATTTCACAACCATGAGAGGGGTGATGGAAACAATGCCATTCCTGAGAGGAGGGTTCTTGGTTCATACATAAACCCAACCTCTGGGAATTGTGGTAGCAGCATTCAGAAACCACCTATTCAGGCCAACAATTTTGAACTCAAACCACAGTTAATATCACTGGTGGAGAACCATTGTTCATTTGGTGGGAGTGCTAGTGAAGATCCCAACCAACATCTCACCAAATTCCTGAGAATTTGCGATACTGTGAAGTCCAATGGAGTCCAGGATGATGCCTATAAACTGCTCTTGTTCCCATTTTCACTTAGGGACAAGGCAGCTAAGTGGTTGGAATCATTCCCAAGGGACAGCCTAACAACCTGGGAGGAGGTGGAGAGCAAGTTTCTGGCACGTTTTTACCCCCCACAAAAGGTCAATAGGCTTCGATCTGAGGTTCAGACTTTTAGACAACAAGATGGTGAGACGCTCTACGAGGCATGGGAGAGGTTCAAAGAATTGACAAGGAAATGTCCACCCAACATGTTCCCTGAATGGGTACAATTGCACATTTTCTATGATGGACTTTCTTATGAATCAAGGAAGGCTGTAGACCATTCATCAGGAGGTTCATTAAATAGGAAAAAGACTGTGGAAGAAGCCATTGAAGTGATTGAGACAGTGGCTGAGAATGAATACTACTATGCTTCAGAGAGGCACAACACTAAGGGAGTCATGGAGCTGAACCATGTTGATACAATTCTAGCCCAAAACAAGGTGTTTGCCAAGCAACTAGCAGAGCTCACAAGGAAATTAGACTCAAAGCAAGTGGCTGCAATACACACACAAGATCAAGAGGAAGTAAGCATTGAAGGAGGTGATTGGGAAGAGGCCAACTATGTGGGAAACCAACAAAGGCAATCATATGACCCACACTCCAACACTTACAACCCAGGTTGGAAAAACCACCCAAACTTTGGGTGGGGAAACCAGCAAACCCAACCACAAAACCACAAACCTTACAACCACAACCATCATAACAATTCCACATACCAAAACTCCAACCAAAGATCATACCAAGCCACACAAAACACTTACTCCCAACCACCATATCATGGCCAAATTAATCAACCTGCCCAATCCAATCCGAACCAACAATTTCAAGATCAATTAAACAGGATAGAAAGGATGCTTTCAACCATGAGTCAAGACATAACCGAATTGAAAGCCTTTAAGGAAGAAGTAAATTCCAACTTGCAAAACCAAGGAGCTGCCATCCAGAAGCTAGAAAATCAAATTGAGTACTTGTCTAAGCAAAATCCGGGGTCAAGCGTTTCTCATGCTGCCAAGGCTATTGCAAGGGAAAAATGTAAGGCCATAACACTCAGAAGTAGAACGAAGCTAAAGGAGATCTCAAGGGAAACCACAGAGGATGAAGAAAAAGAAAATGTGAGAGACAAGGAACAAGGACAGTCTTCTAAACCGTCTGCAACAAAAGAAAAAGAAAAAGAGGTCCTGAAGCCTTACACACCCAAAGCACCATATCCTCAACGTTTGATGAAAAGAGAAAAGGATGGCCAATTCTCCAGATTTTTGGAGATTTTCAAGAAGCTTCAAATCAACATTCCGTTTGCTGAGGCAATAGAGCAAATGCCACTCTATGCAAAATTCTTAAAGGAATTAATGAACAAGAAGAGAAGCTGGAGAAATAAAGAAACGGTGTTGTTGACTGAATAATGCAGTGCCATCATTCAACACAAATTGCCTCAGAAATTGAAGGATCCAGGCAGTTTCCAAATTCCCTGCATCATAGGAGAAGTCATGGTGGAGAAGGCCTTGTGTGACTTAGGGGCCAGTATCAATTTGATGTCTCTAACAATGATGAGAAGAATGAAGATTGAGGAAGCCAAACCAACAAGAATGGCCCTCCAATTGGCAGATCGAACCTTTAAATTCCCTCATGGGATAGTTGAGGATTTGTTGGTGAAGGTGGGAGATTTTATATTTCCTGCTGATTTTGTGGTGTTGGATATGGAGGAAGAAGCCAAAGCTTCAATCATTCTGGGAAGACCCTTCTTGGCTATTGCTGGAGCCATCATAGATGTCCAAAAGGGTGAACTCACTCTTAGACTACATGATGAGAAATTGGTGTTTAATGTATTCAAGGCAATGAGCTATCCATCAGAATCACTAAAGGAATGCATGAGGGTGGATGTAGTGGACATTGCAATACAAGAAACCTTTGAGGAAACAACAAAGGAAGTGGCAGAGGAGGAGTTCACCAAGGATATGGAAGTTGGTGACATCAAGGCTGCTGAAACAACCATGCCAAGCATGCCAGAAAGAGTGAAAGAAGAGAAGGAAGCACCAAAACCTGAGCTCAAAGCATTGCCCCCTAATCTGAAGTATGCATACTTGGGTAATGATGAGAGCCATCCTGTTATCATTAGCTCTGCCCTGAGCCAAGAACAGGAAGAAGAATTTATCAAAGTGCTACAAACCCATCAAGATGCCATTGGATGGACCCTAGCTGATTTGAAGGGGATAAGTTCATCCATATGCATGCATAAAATCTTGTTAGAAGAGGATGCTAGACCCTCCATTCAAGCTCAGAGAAGATTGAATCCCGCCATGAAAGAAGTGGTACAAAAGGAGGTCATGAAGTTATGGCAGGCAGGGGTAATCTACCCCATTTCTGATAGCCCATGGGTTAGTCCCATCCATGTAGTTCCCAAGAAAGGTGGCATAACTGTGGTGCCAAATGAGAGGAACGAACTCATACCCACAAGAACTGTTACTGGATGGAGGATGTGCATAGACTACAGGAAGCTCAATGAAGCCACCAGAAAGGATCATTTCCCACTCCCATTTATGGATCAGATGCTTGAAAGACTTGCAGGACATGCTTACTATTGCTTTCTGGATGGATACTCAGGCTATAATCAGATAGTAGTTGATCCAAGAGATCAAGAGAAAACATCATTTGTTTGTCCATATGGAGTATTTGCGTATAGACGCATGCCCTTTGGATTGTGCAATGCACCTGCAACTTTCCAAAGGTGCATGCTGTCCATCTTTTCGGACATGATCGAAAAGTTTATTGAAGTTTTCATGGATGATTTTTCTGTGTTTGGAAATTCTTTTCCTAGCTGCCTACACCACCTTGCCTTGGTGCTTAAGAGATGCCAAGAGACCAATCTAGTACTAAACTGGGAAAAGTGTCATTTCATGGTCACAGAAGGAATAGTTCTTGGCCATAAAGTGTCTAATAGAGGCATTGAGGTGGACAAAGCTAAGGTGGAACTCATTGAAAAACTACCTCCACCAAGTAATGTCAAGGCAGTTAGGAGTTTTTTGGGACACGCTGGGTTTTACAGAAGGTTTATTAGAGACTTTTCTAAAATAGCCAAACCTTTGAGTAACTTACTTGTCTCTGATACACCCTTTGTATTTGATAAAAATTGCATGCTAGCCTATGAACTTTTGAAGCAAAAACTTTCCTCTGCACCTATCATTGCCCCACCTGATTGGAATCTACCTTTTGAACTGATGTGTGATGCATCAGACCTTGCTATTGGGGCAGTATTAGGACAAAGCAAAGACAACTTGGTACATGTGATTTATTATGCCAGTAAAGTTTTGAATGATAGCCAAAGGAATTACACAACCACTGAAAAAGAACTCTTGGCCATAGTCTTTGCATTTGACAAATTTAGATCCTATCTCATTGGATCTAAAGTCATTGTCTTCACTGATCATTCAGCTTTAAAATACTTACTTGCTAAACAAGAATCCAAACCAAGACTTATTAGATGGGTTCTTTTGTTGCAGGAATTTGACATTGAAATCAAAGACAAGAAGGGTGTAGAGAACAAGGTGGCAGACCATTTATCAAGGATACCATGTGAAGAAGGAAGCACACAAAGCACACATATAAATGAGTGCTTTCCTGATGAACAACTCATGGTAATTCACAAAGCACCCTGGTTTGCAGACATAGCAAACTTCAAAGCCACTGGGAGTTTACCGTTGGAATTTAACAAGCATCAAAGGAAGAAACTGGTAAATGATGCCAAATACTTCATCTGGGACGAACCATACTTGTTCAAAAAATGTTCAGATGGCATACTCAGAAGGTGCATATCAGAGGAAGAAGGAAGGGAAGTCTTATGGGATTGCCATGGATCCACTTATGGAGGACATTTTGCAGGAGAAAGAACAGCAGCTAAGGTGTTGCAGTGTGGTTTTTATTGGCCTACTATCTTCAAAGATGCAAAGGAACTAGTGAAACACTGTCATGAATGCCAGAAAGCGGGAAACCTGCCAAGAAGAAATGAAATGCCACAACAATTCATTCTGGAACTTGAATTGTTTGATGTATGGGGAATAGATTTCATGGGACCCTTTCCCACCTCATACTCAAATAATTACATTCTTGTGGCAGTAGATTATGTCTCCAAATGGGTTGAAGCAATAGCAACTCCAACCAATGATAACAAGGTAGTCCTGAACTTCCTCAGAAAACAAATTTTTTGCCGTTTTGGGGTTCCAAGAGCAATCATCAGTGATGGAGGAAGCCACTTCTGCAACAAACCATTAGAGGCATTGCTTCTAAAATATGGAGTCAAACACAAGGTAGCCACACCATACCATCCACAGACAAGTGGGCAAGCCGAAATATCTAACAGGGAACTCAAAAGAATCCTAGAAAAAACTGTGGGAACTTCAAGGAAGGATTGGTCGATTAAGCTAGATGATGCCCTTTGGGCATATAGGACAGCTTTCAAAACACCAATTGGAATGTCTCCTTACCAACTAGTATATGGAAAGGCTTGCCATTTGCCACTGGAGTTGGAACACAAGGCATTCTGGGCCTTGAAACTCTTGAACTTGGACAGCAAAGCTGCTGGAGAACGAAGGATGTTGCAAATTCAAGAGTTGGAAGAATTCAGAGCTGAAGCTTATGAGAATGCCAAAATTTACAAAGAAAGAGCAAAGAAGAAGCATGACAGCAACATAGCCCCAAGGAAATTTGAAGAGGGACAAAAAGTATTGCTCTACAATTCTAGGCTGAAGCTATTCCCAGGGAAGCTAAAATCAAGATGGTCTGGACCATTCCTTGTCACCAAGGTCTCCCAATATGGACAAGTAGAAATCATGGAAGAAAAGTCACAACGAACCTTCACTGTGAATGGTCAAAGACTCAAACATTACTTGGGAAAGGTGGAGGAGAAGGACAAGGTTAAATATCACCTCAACTGAGGGACAACCGTCAAGCTAGTGACGTTAAAGAAGCGCTTGTTGGGAGGCAACCCAACCTGAGGTAATACTCCTTTACTGTTTCTTTTATTTGTTTCAATAAAAAGGTGAAGTAGTTTCTGTGCATTGCAAGGAATTAAGTTTGGTGTTTCACACCAAACAATGAATTTGTGGATCAATAATTCAAAGGGGAATGTGTGACTCTAAGTTTGGTGTTCCACCATACAGATTAACTGAACACAACAACCTTTGAATTATATGAAAGGAACAACCATTCTAAGCAATCACAGAAATGCTTAAAATCCTTAGCAGCAACTTCATTCCAAAGAGAATTCAAGGATTCAAAGAGCAGAGGAGTAAGTAGGAGACTAAGTTTGGTGTTCACACACCAACTTAAGACTCAGACACTTGCCCATATATAGTGAGCTAACCATTCAAGTGCTTGAGAAACAAGCAACTTCATCACTCTTTGCAGGAAGGGAAACAAGGATCTTAGAAAGAACATGATGCAACAACTAGTAGAAGAAGGAGAAATCAAATTGTTTCCTGGCAACAAAGAGAAAACAAGAAATTTCACAAGGTGGTGTTGTTCCTTGACCTTTCTTTAAAAGGCAAACAAAAGCATGCTTGTTCTGGTTTAAACTGAAATTGTTGAATCTTTCTGGAATGTGAAGTTTTTAGTATGTTTGTTGGTTTACTGCTTTGAATAAAGTAAATGCCTAGATGTTTGGATATAACTCCACCTTCTTAAACAAATGCTTGCCATGCTTGTTCTGTTTCCAAAAATTAAAAGAAAAGTTTGAACAAAGGTAACTTGGCTCAATTAGTGACAAATCAAGTAGAATTAAGTGGTGGTATGCATGCTTGATTGTTTAGTTAGCTCATTGGAAATTGAGTGTAGAATTATCATTTTTTGTGTAGAAGTTGAATATTGTCTATGGATCTTGATGAATAAATGTCTTTGGCCATGAAAAAGAAAGAAAAAGAAGAAGAAAAGCCACTGAAAAAGGGCAACCAAAAAGCAAAAGAATTAAGAAAATAAAGCTAGGCACCAATGGTTTGAACTTTTGAGACATATGCCTGTGGTGTTTATGTACTAGGATCTGCTTGGATGAATAGGTTCTGTGGAGTGTTTCAACACTTGGTAACTTGGGTTAACTAACCCGGGATTATCAACCAAAAGTCCATTATCAAGAGCAACCTAGCTACAAAACATTTAGTTACACAAAGAGGTGCTGGGCACCAATGTCTCAAAAAGAAATGTGAACTAAAATGCCTGTAGTGGATATGTGTACTGCACTGATAAGAAAAAGAAAATGCCAAAGGCTTGTGCAACACATGACACTGAGCAAACAAGGAGCAAAAGAGCTCTAAGAAATAGAAAAACAAAGAAAGGAAAAAGTGCCAAGGA
This sequence comes from Arachis stenosperma, assembly GCF_014773155.1. Classification (NCBI taxonomy): domain Eukaryota; kingdom Viridiplantae; phylum Streptophyta; class Magnoliopsida; order Fabales; family Fabaceae; genus Arachis; species Arachis stenosperma. The sequence continues at coordinate 94,175,856 of NC_080379.1, read as the reverse complement.
CATGAGAATAACAAGAGGCCATAGCAGTGTTTGATGGATGCAATGAAAAAGTGATAATCCTCCCTGATAAGAATGAAAAAGTGATGCTACAACTTTCAGCATAAAACCCTTCTGATGAACTTCAATTGCTTGCTAATAGAGCCAATGTAATTGCTTTCTGTTTCATACTTTCCTCTCAAATATCTCAGGACTTGCTTAGGGACAAGCAAGTATTAAGTTTGGTGTTGTGATGCCAAGGCATCTTGGGCTAGTTTCACTAGCATATTTCTGTTAGTTTTGGTTGTTTTATGCATTTTCTTGAGCTTAAAGTAACCAAGAATGGTTAAATGAACAACAAAGCAATGAATCACCCAAGCAGTATAATTTTGATGCAAATTCCATGAGTTTTAGTGATATTACTTGAATGCTATGAATGGATGAATTCTCATGAAATTTTGCAAGACTTTGATGCAATTGTTTGGATGATTTCAGGGAAGAAGAGGCTAGGCAAGGAAGCAACAACATCAATAAAGGAAGCTTGAATATCAAATGGGACGTTTAAGCTCCAGTTTAAGGTTAAACTGGAGCTTAAACGCCAAAATCATGGGAAGAGAGGAAATGCTGTAACTGGCGTTTAACCTCCAGTTTGACCTCAAACTGGAAGTTAAACGCCAGAATGAGAAAAGGAACCAACAAGCATTCCACGTTTAACCTCCAGTTTGACCTCAAACTGGAGGTTAAACGCCAGAATGATGAATTGAACTAAGGGAGGCACAAAAGCATTTCCACGTTTAACCTCCAGTTTGACCTCAAACTGGAGGTTAAACGTGTTCGACACTTTCTTTTCTCACCAAGAAGCATCCCACGTTTAACCTCCAGTTTGACCTCAAACTGGAGGTTAAACGCCAGAAGCAAGAGAGGCACCAGGAGCATTCCACGTTTAACCTCCAGTTTGACCTCAAACTGGAGCTTAAACGTGTTATATGGAACAGCTTGACCATGCCTTCTTCAAACGTAAATAACTTGAGCTACAAAACTCCAAATGAGGTGATTCAAAATGCATTGGAAAGAAGACATCTAGAGCTTTCCAAGAATATATGGCATGCATGGTGGATACTAAAAATTAAGGGAGAAAACAGCCCCGTAATGTGCATAGAAGAGCATAGTACCAACATGCAATTAGGCCAGCTGACCTCTTCACCTTCCATGGAGTATAACTCGAGTTGTAGAACTCCAATTGTAATGCTTCCAGTTGCATTGGAAAGTAGACATCCATAGCTTTCCAACGAGGTATAATAGTCCATATTTGGCATCAAATTGGCAAGGTTGACAAGAGAACAAAGTGACGACTCAATGAAAGGGAAGTGTTTCCACGTTTAACCTCCAGTTTGACCTCAAACTGGAGGTTAAACGTGTTCGATGGTTTTCCTTCCTCCAGGGTGTTTTCTTCATTCCACGTTTAACCTCCAGTTTGACCTCAAACTGGAGGTTAAACGTGTTCGATCCTAATTCCCTCCAGAGCTTGCTTTCTTCATTTCCAAGTTTAACCTCCAGTTTGACCTCAAACTGGAGGTTAAACGTGTTCGATATATTCACTCTCCTGGGTTGCTTTCTTCCAATTCCACGTTTAAGTTTTAGTTTGACCTTAAACTGAAACTTAAACTTCAACTTAAACACCACCATTTGAAAAGGTTTCTGGGCCAAATATATTGAAGTTTAAGTTAGCAATTGAGCACAAATACTAACTTAAACATATTATGGTGTGAAACCCAAGTGAATATCATGGTTTATGAGATTGGGCCTGAAGAATTGATGAGTCTGGAATTCAATTTGTTGAGCCTTGTGTCATTACTTGTTTATCACTAAGTTTGCTCAATGAATGTTGCAGAATTGGATCACAGTCTCATCAGAATTATGGACCATAAACCCAAGGCAAAAGGAAATCAAGGAAAGGCCTCAAAGCCCAAGAAACACAACAGAAGCTCAATTTAGAAAGTGTATAAATAGGATAGAATTGAAGTTAGTTGACACCTTTTGACACTTTAGAATTTTTCATACTGTAATTGAATTCAGAGCTATGACACACTAAACCCCTTTCATTGGGTTAGGGAGCTCTATTGTAATTCAATGAATCAATAATAGTTTTATCTTCTTCTTCAATCTTTTCTCTTGAATTTTGTTAGAAAGCTTCTCGATCTAATTCCATTGGGTAGTTGTCTTGGGAAAGAAACTACCCATACTTGGAATCCTTCGGAACCTTGGGAAAGGAATGGAGGATTCATGCTAGAGAAGCTTTCTCACAGTGAATTGGATTGGAGTTTGGATGGATATTGTGACATGTAATCCTACCAAATTGTGGTTCATGAAACTGTGTGGTATAATCAGTGATCGAGCATCATCTCTTCTTATGAACATTTAAACCAAGGGATTGGGAATTTGTTTGTTTTTAGAGAGAATTGGTGAGCCAAGGAATTGGGATCCAATCATATAAGATTGCCAAGCAAGATTCAATGAATGCATTGGTTGAGGAAGAGATGAAAATGTTTTGATTCGGAGATTTCAATATCTCCTGACCCCAATGAACCCCTCTCTCTGATCTATCCTTTTCCATTTACATTCTGCAATTTCAATTTATGCAATCACCCAATTCCCTTTTAATTTCAGCAATTTAACTTCTCGCACTTTAATTCTCGCAATTTAAGATTCAGTCATTTCAATTCCTTGCAATTTACATTTCCCGCCAATTTACTTTATGCAAGTCACACCCAATTCTTGATTCCTCTCAACTAATCAAACTTCTAATTCGAATTGCTCATTCAACCAATCCTTGTGGGATTCGACCTCACTCTATTGTGAGTTTTTACTTGACGATAACCGGTGCACTTGCCGGAAGGAATTTTGCCGTTTGTGCAATTTTCCTGAAATCGTAGCATAACAAGTTTATGCAGCATCAAATGTACCTAAGTGATGTTCATATACCTTCTCATCATTCCACAACTTAGTAACCTACAATATCATCCATTCTATACACCCAATTTAACTTACAAAATTCTATTATCACTAATTATCATCACAAAACATCGTTTTACCATCCTCCATATTTATCAACATCAACCAGCCTCATAATTCATTATAAAGCCTCATAGTCATCATTATCCAACCCCACATCATAACTTAACATCATCATTCACCAAAATAATTACAATCATCAAAATCATCATATATCTCAATTATCAATAACCAATTCAATCCTATCCTAAAGTCTACTAGCCTAAGTGTCCAAAAATATTACATATTACATAGAGGAAACTGAAATCATACCTTGACTGATTACTAATATGCACAATACACCAAAACTTGACCGCAACCAAGCTTCCACAAGTTTCCAAGTACAATCAAGCCACCATACACAATCCAAAAGCTCTAATAATCACAATTTCCAAGCTATACACAATTAATTCATCATAATTAATACCTAGGGTTTATCAAAATCATAAATCCATAAGGGTTCAAGAAATTCTTACCTTATTCAACAATTTTGAGGGCAAAATCCAATAGCAACTAAGTGCTAGAGTGTACCTAAACACCCAAAATCACAAAAATCTCTCAAGAACCAAACCTAAAATTTCAAAATTCATAATAGATGAAAAATGGGCAGAGATTTTCGAGAATCTTACCACAATACCTAGCTAGAAGTGACGGACTTGGTGAGAGCTTGGCGTAGCCACAAATGACACGTAAATCAGAGCACCGTAACTCAAGTTATGGTTGAATGAAGTTGAATATGAATAGTGTTTTAGAAACCCTCACCTCTGTTCCTCTCATTCAGGTTGATGTTGATATGTCGTGTTGAAAGTGGTTGAAATGGCCACTTAAATTTGTATTTTATATGTCGGACTTGAGACAAACTTGGGCCCGGTCCAATCTGTTAGCTCTTTTTGCCCTTGGGCCAAACATTTAAAATTAGTGCCCAGTTTTCAACTTTAAATTATTTTTCTAAATTTTTCTACAGTTTTTACTACTCTCACACAATACCAGACAAATTTATGTCAGTACTGCCTGTGATGACTTACATCATCAATCCCTTTTTTCATGTATAAAAAGGACCACAAAAGAGCATAATCTCATTTGATCATTACAATTCATGCAATATTTGATGGATAGTATAGTACATTGCTTTGAAATGAGATTGTGCTGAATTTCAGGTGAAAAGACATACAAAATGGGAAGAAAACAACAAAATAAGCTGGACGTGTGAAATGGGCGTGCCACTTGGAGCAAACGCCACAAAAAGTACACTAGCGTGGCACGCCAGGAGCTGGGCGTGGCACACTAGTGCTGAAGTCCAGAAGGATTCCCAAGCATTTACATGAGCGTGGCACGCTAGAAGCTGGGCATGGCACGCCAATGCAATTTTTCAGAGAGCAACATTGAAGGCAATCAAAGGGGCGTGGCACGCCAGGTTGAGCGTGGCACGCCTAGCCCATCACTTACTATAGGGCGTGCCACTTGGTGTCGAAGGCGTGGCACGCCAGCTTCAAAAGTCACTTGGGCGTGCCACTTGAGGAGTCAGGCGTGGCACGCCAAGCTTGAGGAACCAACAAATGAATGGGCGTGCCACTTGAGCAACATGGCGTGGCACGCTAGTACAAGATTTCAGAAGAAAAGTTGGAAGCTAAAAAATTCCTGGGCGTGCCACTTGAGATCGAAGGTGTGGCACACCAAGCTCTCATCCCCACTTAGGCGTGCCACTTGAGCAACCAGGCGTGGCACGCCAATATACAAGGAAGCCAAAGAAAGGGTTGGGCGTGCCACTTGGTGTCAAAGGCGTGGCACACCAGCTCAAGAAGTTCACTATGGCATGCCACTTGAATGCTGGGCATGGCACGTCAGCTACTGAAACCATGGCAAGATGATGGCGTGGTACGCCAGCCTCTGGCCGTGGCACGCTGGTTATATTTTCCAGAAAGGAAGTTAAAAAGCCAACCAAAAGGGTATGCCACTTGGTGACGAAGGCGTGGCACGCCAGCATCCATCCTCCACCCTGGGTGTGCCACTTGAATGTTGGGTGTGGCACGCCAGCGAAGGAGTCAAGCACACAAATGGGCGTGGCACGCCAGATCCTGGGCCTGCCACGCTAGTTCAACTTTTCAGAGAGATGGATCAAGCACACAACAAGGGCGTGGCACACCAAGCTAGAATTAGAGGAGGACGTGACACGCCACTAAAGCGCCAGCCACACGCCAGCTGGGAGATCACGTTTATTGAGTTTCTTTTCCCTCCAAATTGTAATTTTCCTTTTTCCACTTTTGTATTTCTTTTATTTTGAGAGCTAGGAGTAGTATAAATAACCCCAAAAAGTACTGAGAAAAGGGTTAAGCAGTTAGAAGAATTTTTAGTTTTACTTTTCACTTCATCTTGAAGTACTTTTCTCTAAGTTATGAGTAGCTAAATTTCCTCTAATTGAGAGAGGGAGCTCTGTTGTACTTGATGGATTAATGATAGTAAATTTTCTTCTTCTCTTCATCTTTTCTCTGATTTGCTAGAAGGAATTTCATTTTTCATGCTTAGTGTTCAATCATCTTGGAAAAGAGGTTGAATGAAAAATGGGTTTCATGGGAACCTTGGAAAAGAAAACATGAAACCATGCTAGAAGTCCCTTCTCACACTTGAGTAGAATCTGGGATTTGATGATGTGTGGTATAATCAGGGACCAACCATATCTCTCTTCATGAGCAATTAGAGCAAGGAATTAGCTATTGATCAAGATTTGAGAGATTGAGTCACCAAGGGATTGGGGCTCAATCAATCATGATTGCCAAGAGGTCAATGAGTTGCATGATTGAAGAGGATATGAGCTGGATTTAATCCAAAGAGACAACATCTCCTGACCTCAATGAATTCCCCCTATTCTCATATATCACTTTCTTTATAGCTTTCTTTTACATTCTGCAATTCTCCATTCCCATTTACATTTATGTCATTTAAGCTTCTGCCCTTTACATTCTTGCTATTTCCATTTACGCACTTTATTGCCTTTCTTTATTTTTGAGTCACTTTTAATTCTGCCATTTACAATTCTACAATTACAATCTATTCTGTTTAGCTTGACTAATTCCCCAATTAATTAAAGTTGCTCAAATCAACCAATCTCTGTGGATACGATCCCACTCCACTATGGGTTATTACTTGACGATAATTTTGGTGCGCTTGCCAAAAGACCAGATTCATAATTAAAAATTTTATGGGTATTAAAATCCACCGATCAAGTTTTATGGCCCCGTTGCTGGGAATTGGTTTGAATTTGACAATGATTAAATTGATCGGAGAGCTAGATTAAGCATTTTAATTACCTTGTTATTTTTCTTTTTTTTTCTCTATTTTTTTTCCATTCTGATTTCTGTCTATTTGCTGGGAGCATTTTAGTTATCCATTGTCCGTAATTCCATTCTTCTAACTGTTTGATTAATTGCATCAACCAAGTTAACCACTAATCTTAACTAAGGAGATTCTTTCACTTGCCCTCTGTTTGCTGTTTGTTGAATGTATGACAGGTAGAAGGGGAGAAACTTCATCCTCCTTCGATAGTGAACCTGAGAGGACCTTCCTTAGACTAAGGAGGGAAGCAAGAGGCAAAGGCATAGCTGGAGAGGAAGTAGTGGAAGAAGACCCATAAACCACCATGGAGGAAAAAGCACATAACCATGTTGGAGAGGAAGCTGGCAATCATGTTGGGCAAGAGAGGCAAGTCTTAGGCTCCTACATCAACCCAAACCCAGGAAATTATGGCAGCAGCAGCATAAAACTAACAATCCATGCTAACAAATTTGAGTTGAAACCTCAACTCATCACACTTGTGCAGAATAATTGTTCATATGGAGGAAGTGCCCAAGAGGATCTGAACCAGCATCTCACTGTATTCTTGAGGATATGCAACACTGTCAAGTCCAATGGTGTACACCCAGACACCTACAAGCTACTCTTTTTTCCTTTCTCACTCAGAGATAAGGCGGCAAAGTGGTTGGAAGCATTCTCTAAGGAGAGCTTAACCACATGGGAGGAAGTTGTAAACAAATTTTTAGCAAGATTCTACCCTCCACAGAGAGTTAATAGGCTAAGAGCTGAGGTGCAAACCTTCAGACAGCAGGATGGTAAAACACTCTATGAGGCTTGGGAAAGATTCAAGAATTTGACAAGAAAATGCCCACCAGATATGTTCAATGAGTGGGTGCAACTACATATTTTTTATGAAGGGCTATCATATGAAGCAAAGAAGGCTGTGGACCACTCTTCAGGAGGCTCACTCAATAAGAAGAAGACTATTGAAGAAGCCATAGATGTCATCGAGACTGTAGCTGAGAATGAGTATTTCTATGCTTCAGAAAGAACTTAGAAGAAAGGAGTGCTAGAACTCAATTCTATGGATGCCTTGTTAGCTCATAACAAGGCAATTACAGCACAACTAGTAGCCTTAACCAAGAAGATGGAGGCAGGCCAAGTTTCAATTTCCAAGCTCAAGCACCACCTTATGATCCCAACTATGTGAAGTTGAAGGTGAATAGGAGCAAGCCAACTATGTGAGCAATTCTAGACCCCCTTATGATCCCAACTCTAAGACATACAACCCAGGTTGGAAGAATCACCCAAATTTTGGATGGGGGAACCAACAAAGCCACAATCAAGATCACAACAAACCTTACCCATCCAACCAATACAACACTCACAACCCCAACCATCAATCAGGCAACAATAGACCCTACCACAATTCACAAAACATATCATACCATTCCACCCAGCAAACACACAATAACCACCATTAAGACACATCAACCTCAACCATGTAACCATGTGAGATCAAGAACAACTTTGAGAGAGTAGATGCTGCAATAGCACAGCTATCATCACAGCTCACAGGAGCCATTTCCACTCTCATGGAGAGGCAAACACAGACTGAAAGAAAGATAGATGCCAATCAAGAATAATACAGATCAAATATAAAGAATCAAGGCGCAGCAATCTCAAAGCTGGAAGCACAAGTAGGGATCTTATGCAAGCAAATCTCAATGCCCACACATACATTTCCCAGTGATACCATGGCCAACCTAAGAGGGGAATACAAGGCTATCACACTAGAAGTGGGAAGGTTGTACAAGAAGCGACCCCAAGCCAGAGTAACCAAGAAGAAGAAGCCACAGAGAAGCACGAAAACAACAAAGAAGAGGTCCCTGCCCCATCCTCACCAAAGCCAATCTTCAAGCCTTATGTGCCAAAGGCACCATATCCTCAGAGGCTGAGGAAAGATAGGAAGGATAGCCAGTTCTCTAGGTTCTTAGAGATCTTAAAAAAGCTCCAAATCAACATACCCTTTGCTGAAGCATTAGAGCAAATGCCACTTTATGCCAAATTTCTGAAAGAGCTTATGACAAGAAAAAAAACTGGGGAGAAAAAGAGACCATAGTGCTAACTGAGGAGTGTAGTGCCATCATACAAAAGAAGCTTTCCCAGTAGATGAAAGACCCAGGGAGTTTCCAAATCCCTTGCATCATAGGGGATATCCATATTGAGAAAGCCTTGTGTGATCTGGGAGCTAGCATCAACCTCATGTCCCTAACCATGATGAGGAGGATGAAGATTGAGGAAGCCAAGACAACAAGAATGGCACCACAATTGGCTGAAAGAACATTTAAATTTCCACATGGGGTAGTGGAGGACTTGATGATTGGATTTTTGATGGTATATAATTTCACAAATGAATTCTCGTTGCAAGTATAGTTTCTAAACCAATCAATAATCCTTTCATACAAAAAGTTGTTTGTCACTAAAACAAACCCCTAAAATTTATAAACCGAAGTATTGAACCTCGGGTCGTTCTCCCTAGGAATTGTAATGAAGTTTCTTGTTATTGGTTGTGAGTTATGTTTGGGGTTCTTAAGATTTTAGAAAAGAATTACAAATGGCAAGGAAAATACTAACAACTAACAAAGCTCTTGGCAAGATATGAGAACTAGAAGTCCTATCCTAGTTATCCTCCTCAATTGTGATAACAAATTGTCCATTGTTCCCACTTAGTTAACCTCTAACCATGGAGGAAAGTCAAGTGGATGAATCAATTTGATTCCTCAAGTCCTAATCAACTCCTAAAGGAAAGACTAGCTTTAGAGGCATTCAAATCAATTAGCAACTTCTAATTATCAATCAACAAAGGAATTAGATAACTCAAGAGTCACTAATTACTCTACCTAGGCCAAGAGGAACAAAATATATACTAAAATCCAACCAAGCATTTCATCAAACACTTGGAAGGTACAAAAGAAAAGCAAGGTAAATTGATAACAAGAATAGAATCCAACAACAATTATTGGAAAGAATTAACAACAACAATCAAAAGAAACACATTTATTATGAATTACCTTGATTGAATTGAAAGAGAGTAGAAGAAACAAAAGTAGATCTACAACAAAACACAAGAACAACAAAAGAATGGAAGAAGAATGAATGTAGCTATAAGGAATTGAGAAGATAGAAGTAGAAGAAGATGAATTAAAATCTAGATCTAAGAACTAAACATAATCCTAATCCTAATCCTAGAGAGAAGTGAGAGCTTCTCTCTCTAAAACTAACTCTAAACTAATCCTAATGAGTGTGTATGGTTGGAATCCCCTTTGCTCTTCAATCCTTGTCTTTAAATTGCAATTTGGGCGCCAAAGTTGGTTGGGATTGGGCCCCACAACCCTTGAGAATTCGTTGGGTGCGAATTCACTTAAAAATCAAGTATCGGCATCCACGCGTACGTGCACAGCACACGTACGCGTACATGGGGTAATTCGCAAGGTGCGCGTAAGCGCCTGGTGCGCGCGCGCATCCATCGGTGAGTTCAATTCTTTGGCTTTTCATGATATTCTCCACTTTGTATGCTTTCCTTTCACTCCTTTGATCCTTTCTTAGCCCTTTTCAACATGGAATCACTTAACAAACAAATCAAGGCATCTAGTGGAATCAAAGGTGAATTAAAATTAACTAATTTAAGGTCTAGAAAGCATGTTTTCACACTTAAGCACAAATAGGGAGACAATCATGAAACCATGCTATTTCATTGAATAAATGTGGGTAAAAGGTCATAAAATCCCTTAAAAGCAATACAAGATAAACCCTACAAATGGGGTTTATCAACCTCTCCACACTTAAACCAAGCATTTCCTCATGCTTAAACCAAGAATGAAGTAAGGGTATGGCATTTATTCAATGGAAACTAACTAAATGCACTCTACCTATATGCAACTATCTAAATGAATGCAATTGCTTGGACAAAATAAATCAATTCCCAAGAAGCATATATGCACAAAGGCTAAGGGCTAGCAAATCTAATCCACAATTGGATTGAGTTATTAGATATTTTTACAAACTTGCATGAAAAGTGATACTTATAGATAGAAACATGTAATTGAGCATCAAACCTTCACCGGATGTATGGTGCACGGAATTGTAATCATCAATAATGGCTCCAAAGACATGGTGCTCTCAAACATAAATCACACTTTGTCACAACTCCGCACAACTAACCAGCAAGTGTACTGGGTCATCCAAGTAATACCTTACGTGAGTAAGGGTCGATCCCACAAAGATTGTTGGTATGAAGCAAGCTATGGTCATCTTGTAAATCCCAGTCAGGCGGATTCAACTGTATTAAGAAATTATAGTAAACGAAAATAAATAAAATAGGATAGAGTTACTCATGTAATTCAATGGTGGGGATTTCAGATAAGTGTATGGAGGTGCTGTGTTCCTTCCGAATCTCTGCTTTCCTACTGCTTTTATCCAATCTTTGTCACTCCTTTCTATGGCAAGCTTATGTAGGGCATCACCGTTGTCAATGGCTACATCCCATCCTCTCAGTGAAAATGGTCCAAATGCTCTGTCACAACACGGCTAATCATCTGTCGGTTCTCGATCTTGTTGGAATAGAATCTCTTAATTCTTTTGCGTTTGTCATCACGCCCAACAATCGTGAGATTGAAGCTCGTCATAGTCATTCAATCCCGGAATCCTACTTGGAATACCACAGACAAGGTTAGACTTTCCAGATTCCCATGAATGCCGCCGTCAATTTTTAGCTTATACCACGAAGATTCTGATTAAGGAATCCAAGAGATATGCGCCCGGTCTAAGGTAGAACGGAAGTGGTTGTCAGTCACGCGTTCATAGGTGATAATGATGATGAGTGTCACGGATCATCACATTCATCATGTTGAAGTGCAACGAATATCTTAGAATAGGAATAAATCGAATTGAATAGAAAATAGAAGTAATTACATTGAAACTTGAGGTACAGCAGAGCTCCACACCCTTAATCTATGGTGTGTAGAAACTCCACCGTTGAATATACATAAGTGATGAAGGTCTAGGAATGGCCGAATGGCCAGCCCCCAATGTCTAAGATCGCATAAACTGATCAAAGATGTCTAATACAATAGTAAAACGTCCTATTTATACTAGACTAGCTACTAGGGTGTACAGAAGTAAGTAATTGATGCAGAAATCCACTTCCGGAGCCCACTTGGTGTGTGCTTGGGCTGAGCTTGATCTTTACACGAGCTGAGGCTTCTCTTGGAGTTGAACGCCAAGTTGTAACATGTTTTGGGCGTTCAACTCTGGTTCGTGACGTGTTTCTGGCGTTTGACTCCAGAATGCAACATGAAACTGGCGTTGAGCGCCAGTTTAAGTCGTCTAATTAAAAATAATGTATGAACTATTATATATTTCTGGAAAGCTCTGGATGTCTACATTCCAACGCCGTTGAGAGCACACCATTTGGAGTTCTGTAGCTCCAGAAAATCCATTTTGAGTGCAAGGAGGTCAGATTCCAACAACATCAGCAGTCCTTTGTCAGCCTCTTATCAGAGTTTTGCTCAGGTCCCTCAATGTCAGCCAGAAAATACCTGAAATCACAGAAAAACACACAAACTCATAGTAAAGTCCAGAAATGTGAATTTAGCCAAAAAACTAATGAAAACATCCCTAAAAGTAACTAGATCATACTAAAAACTACCTAAAAACAATGCCAAAAAGCGTATAAATTATCCGCTCATCACAACACCAAATTTAAATTGTTGCTTGTCCCCAAGCAACTGAAAATCAATTAGGATAAAAAAAAAGAGAATATACTATAAATTCTAAAATATCAATGAATATTAATTCTAATTAGATGAGCGGGACTTGTAGCTTTTTGCTTCTGAATAGTTTTGGCATCTCACTTTCTCCTTTGAAGTTTAGAATGATTAGCATCTATAGGAACTTAGAATTTTAGATAGTGTTATTGATTTTCCTAGTTAAATTTGTTGATTCTTGAACACAGCTACTATTATGAGTCTTGGCCGTGGCCCTAATTATTTTGTTTTCCAGTATTACCAGCGGATACATAAATGCCACAGACACATGACTGGGTGAACCTATTCAGATTGTGACTCAGCTTTGCTAGAGTCCCCAGTTAGAGGTGTCCAGAGCTCTTAAGCACACACTTTTTACTTTGGATCATGACTTTAACCACTCAGTCTCAAGCTTTTCACTTGGACCTGCATGCCACAAGCACATGGTTAGGGACAGCTTGATTTAGCTGCTTAGGCCTGGATTTTATTTCCTTGGGCCCTCCTATCCATTGATGCTCAAAGCCTTGGATCCTTTTTACCCTTGCCTTTTGGTTTTAAGGGCTATTGGCTTTTTCTGCTTGCTTTTTCTTTTTCTAAATTTTTTTCGCCATTTTTTTCTTTTTTTTTTCGCAAGCTTTTGCTATTCACTGCTTTTTCTTGCTTCAATAATCAATTTTATGATTTTTCAGATTGTCAATAACATTTCTCCTTGTTCATCATTCTTTCAAGAGCCAACAATTTTAACATTCATAAACAACAAGATAAAAAATATGCACTGTTCAAGCATTCATTCAGAAAACAAAAAGTATTGTCACCACATCAATAAAATTAAACTAAATTCAAGGACAATTTTTGAAATTTATGTACTTCTTGTTCTTTTGAATTAAAAAAAATTCATTTAAGAGTGATGAAAGATTTATGAAATTTATTCATAGCTTTAAGACATAGTTACTACATACTAATGATCATGAAGTAGAGACACAAAACATAGATAAAAAATAAAAAATAGAAAAAATAAGAACAAGGAATGAATCCACCTTAGTGGCATCTTCTTCTTGAAGGACCAATGATGTCCTTAAGCTCTTCTATGTCCCTTCCTTGCCTTTGTTGCTCCTCCCTCATTGCTCTTTGATCTTCTCTAATTTCATGGAGAATGATGGAGTGCTCTTGATGTTCCACCCTTAATTGATCCACATTGTAACTCAAATCTTCTAAGGAAGTGTTGAGTTGTTCCCAATAGTTGTTGGGAGGAAAGTGCATCCCTTGAGGCATCTCCTGGATTTCTTGGTGATGAGCTTCCTCATGCGTCTCTTGGGTTCCATGAGTGGGCTCTCTTGTTTGCTCCATCCTTTTCTTAGTGATGGGCTTGTCCTCCTCAATGAGGATGTCTCCTTCTATGATAACTCTAGCTGAGTAATATAGATGGCAAATAAGATGAGGAAAAGCTAGCCTTGCCAAATTAGAGGGCTTATCGGCTTTTGTAGAATTCATGGGAGATGACTTCATGAACTTCTACTTCCTCTCCATTCATGATGCTATGAATCATGATGGCCCGATCCACAGTAACTTCAGATCGGTTGCTAGTGGGGATGAGGGAGCGTTGGATGAACTCCAACCATCCTCTAGCCACAGGCTTGAGGTCCAGTCTTCTTAGTTGAACCGGCTTGCCTTTGGAATCTCTTTTCTATTGAGCTCCTTCCACACATATGTCCATAAGGACTTGGTCCAACCTTTGATTAAAGTTGACCCTTCTAGTGTAGGGGCGTGCATCTCCTTGCATCATGGGCAAGTTGAACGCCAACCTCACATTTTCCGGACTAAAATCTAAGTATTTCCCCCGAACCATTGTAAGATAATTCTTTGGGTTTGGGTTCTTACTTTGATCATGGTTCCTAGTGATCCATGCATTGGCATAGAACTCTTGAACCATTAAGATTCCAACTTGTTGGATGGGGTTGGTTAGAACTTCCCAACCTCTTCTTTGGATCTCATGTCGGATCTCCGAATACTCATTTTTCTTGAGCTTGAAAAGGACCTCGGGGATCACCTTCTTTTTGGCCACAACATCATAGAAGTGGTCTTGATGGGCTTTGGAGATGAATCTTTCCATCTCCCATGACTCGGAGGTGGAAGCTTTTGTCTTTCCTTTCCCTTTTCTAGAGGTTTCTCCGGTCTTAGGTGCCATCAATGGTAATGGAAAAACAAAAAGCTATGCTTTTACCACACCAAACTTAAAATATTGCTTGCCCTCGAGCAAGAGAAGAAAGAAAAGAAGAAGAAGAAGAGAAAATATGGAGAAGAGTGAGGGGGTGGTGTATTCGGCCAAGGTGTAGAAGAAGGGGTTGTGTTGTGTGAAAATTAAGGAGAATGGAGGGGTTTATATAGGGAGAGGAGAAGGGGTAGGTTCGGCCATTTAAGGTGGGTTTGGGTGGGAAAGAAATTTGAATCTTGAAGGTAGGTGGGGTTTATGGGGAAGAGTGGATGGATGTGAGTGGTAAAGGGGGTGATTGGGAAGAGAGATTGAGGTGATTGGTGAAGGGTTTTAGGGAAGAGTGTTTATTGGAAAGAGAGGATGAATGTTGAGAAGAGGGGATAATATGGTAGGTGGGGATCCTGTGGGGTCCACAGATCCTGAGATGATCCTGTAGGGTCCACAGATCTTGAGGTGTCAAGGATTTACATCCCTGCACCAATTAGGCATGTAAAATGCCTTTCCATGCAATTCAGGCGTTTAAACGCCGAAGTAATGCATGTTCTGGGCGTTGAACGCCCATGTGCAGCATGTTTCTGGAGTTGAACGCCAGTTCCATGCTTGTTTCTGGCGTTCAGCGCCAGCTCTCCTCAGGGTGCATTCCTGGCGTTTAAATGCCGGGATGTTGCTTGTTTCTGGCGTTCAGCGCCAGATCCATGCTCTGTTCTGGCGTTGAACGCCAGCCAGATGCTCCTTACTGGCGTTTAAACGCCAGTAAGTTCTTCCTCCAGGGTGTGATTTTTCTTTTGCTGTTTTTGATTCTGTTTTTAATTTTAATAT
Organism: Arachis stenosperma; assembly: GCF_014773155.1. Lineage (NCBI taxonomy): Eukaryota > Viridiplantae > Streptophyta > Magnoliopsida > Fabales > Fabaceae > Arachis > Arachis stenosperma. The sequence continues at coordinate 94,160,703 of NC_080379.1, read as the reverse complement.
TTTTTCGTGACTTCACATAATCATGAACCTAATAAAACATAAAAGAACAATGAAAATAAAATTAGATAAATAAAAATTGGGTTGCCTCCCAATAAGCGCTCCTTTAATGTCACTAGCTTGACAGTGGGCTCTCATGGAGCCTCACAGAAGTTCAGAGCATGATGAAGGCCTCCCAACACCAAACTTAGAGTTTGAATGTGGGGTCTTCTCAACACCAAACTTAGAGTTTGGTTGTGGCCTCCCAACACCAAACTTAGAGTTTGATTGTGGGGGCTCTGTTTGACTCTTTACTGAGAGAAGCTCTGCATGCTTACTATCCCTAATTACAGAAGGATAGCCGTGTGCCTTAAACACAAGGTAGTCTCCATTCAATTGAAGGACTAATTCTCCTCTGTTAACATCTATCACAGCTTCTGCTATGGCTAGGAAAGGTCTTCCAAGGATGATGTATTCATCCTTCTCCTTCCTAGTGTCTAAGATTATGAAATCAAAAGGAATGTAAAGGCCTTGAACCTTTACCACCACGTCCTCTACTAATCCATAAGCTTGTCTTACTGACTTTTCTGCCAATTGTAATGAGAATAAGGCAGGTTGTACCTCAATGATCCCTAGTTTCTCCATTACAGATAGTGGCATAAGATTTATACTTGACCCCAGGTCACACAGAGCCTTGTTAAAGGTCATAGTTCCTATGGTACATGGTATTAAGAATTTGCCAGGATCTTGTCTCTTTTGAGGTAAAGTTTTTTGAACCCATGCATCTAGTTCACTAATGAGCAAGGGAGGTTTACCTTCCCAAGTCTCATTACCAAACAACTTGGCGTTCAGCTTCATGATAGCTCCTAAGTATTGAGCAACTTGCTCTCCAATTACATCTTCATCCTCTTCAGAGGAAGAATAGTTTTCAAAGCTCATAAATGGCAGAAGGAGGTTTAATGGGATCTCTATGGTCTCTATATGAGCCTCAGATTCCTTTAGGTCCTCAATAGGGATCTCCTTCTTGCTTGAGAGACGTCCCAGGAGGTCTTTCTCACTAGAATTTTTGTCCTCCTTCTCCTCCTTGCATTCGGCCATATTGACTATGTCAATGGCCTTGCACTCTCTCTTTGGGTTCTCTTCAGTATTGCTTGGGAGAGTACTAGGAGGAGTTTCAGTTACTTTCTTACTCAGCTGGCCCACTTGTGCCTCCAAATTTCTAATGGAGGATCTTGTCTCACTCATGAAACTTAAAGTGGCCTTTGACAGATTAGAGACTAAGTTTGCTAAATTAGATGGGCTCTGCTCAGAATTCTCTATCTGTTGCTGAGAAAATGATGGAAAAGGCTTGTTATTGTTGAGCCTGTTTCTTCCACCATTATTAAAGCCTTGTTGAGGCTTTTGTTGATTCTTCCATGAGAAATTTGGATGATTTCTCCATGATGAATTATAAGTGTTTCCATAAGGTTCACCCATGTAATTTACCTCTGCTATTGCAGGATTCCCAGGATCACAAGCTTCTTCAGAAGCCGTCTCTTTAGTACTGTTGGATGCATTTTGCCATCCATTCAGACTTTGAGAAATCATGTTGACTTGCTGAGTTAACACTTTGTTCTGAGCCAATATGGCATTTAGAGCATCAATTTCAAGAACTCCCTTCCTCTGAGGCGTCCCATTATTCACGGAATTCCTCTCAAAAGTGTACATGAATTGGTTATTTACAACCATGTCAATAAGTTCTTGAGCTTCTGCAGGCGTTTTCTTTAGGTGAATGGATCTACCTGCAGAATGGTCCAATGACATTTCAGAAAACTCAAATAGACCATAATAGAATATATCTAATATGGTCTATTCTGAAAACATGTCAGAAGGACACTTTTCGGTCATTTGCTTATATCATTCCCAAGCTTCATAGAGGGATTCACCATCTTTAGGTTGTGAGTCCAACCATGTTCAAGAAGGCCGTGACCAGCTTATCCCAGGAGTCCAGGCTATCTTTAGGTTGTGAGTCCAACCATGTTCTAGCTATGTCTCTTACAGAAAAAGGGAAAAGCATAAGCCTGTAGACTTCAGGATCTACTCCATTCGTCTTAACAGTCTCACAAATCTGCAAGAACTCAGTTAAAAACTGGTAAGGATCTTCAGATGGAAGTCCATGAAACTTGCAGTTCTGTTGCATTAAAGCAACTAATTGAGGTTTCAGCTCAAAATTATTTGCTCTAATGGCAGGAATTGAGATGCTTCTTCCATCAAACTTGGACGTAGGTTTAGTAAAATCACCAAGCATCCTCCTTGCATTATTGTTGTTTGGTTCTGCTGCCATCTCCTTCTCTTGTTCGAAAATTTCAGAAAAGTTGCCTCTGGATTGTTGTATTTTAGCTTCTCTTAGTTTCCTCTTCAGAGTCCTTTCAGGTTCAAGATCAGCTTCAACAAGAGTGCCTTTTTTCTTGTTCCTGCTTATATGAAAGAGAAGAGTAAAAGAAAAGGAAGAGGAATCCTCTATGTCACAGTAAAGAGGATCCTTATTATTAGTAGAAGAAGAAAGGGGATAAGGATTAAGAAGAAGGAATAATCCAAACACAAGGGTAAGGATAGAGGAAGTGATTGGAGATGAAGAGAGGTGAAGAGAAGTGTTAGTAAATAAATAAATAAATAGAAGAAGATGAGAGAGAGAATTCAAAAATTAATCTTGAAAAGGAGTTAGTGATTTTCGAAAATTAAAGATGAGATATAATTAAAATTAAAATTTAAAACGATCAATTAATTTAAAAAGAATTTTGAAAAAGGGATGAGATATTTTCGAAAATTAGAGAGGGAGAAGTAGTTAGGTGGTTTTGAAAAAGATAAGAAACAAACAAAAAGTTAATTAGTTAGTTGAAAAAGATATTAAAATCAAATTTGAAAGGATAAGAAGATAAGAGGTTAGATAAGATATTTTTAAATCAAATTTTTGAAAAAAGATAAAATTTTGAAAAAGATATGATATAAAAGATATGATAAAAAGATATAAAAAAAGATATGATTTTTTAAGAAAAAGATATTTTGAAAAAGATTAAATTTTTAAAATTAAAATTAATTAATTAACTAACAGGAAACTAAAAGATATGATTCTAGAATTTAAAGATTGAACCTTTCTTAACAAGAAAGTAACAAACTTCAAATTTTTGAATCAATCACATTAATTGTTAGTGTAATTTCGAAAATTTGAAATAAAATTAAGAAAAAGATTTTGAAAATAATTTTAAAATTTTCGAAATTAATAAGATAAAAATGAAAAAGATTTGATTTTTGAAAAAATTTTTTGAAAAGATAGGATTTTTAAAATTGAAAATTTGACTTGACTTACAAGAAACAACTAATTTTAAAAATTTTTGACTAAGTCAACTCAAATTTTCGAAAATTATGAGAAAATTAAGGAAAAGATATTTTTTTGATTTTTGAATTTTTAATGATGAGAGAGAAAAATAACAAAATGACTCACAACATGAAAATTATGAATCAAAACTCATGATGCATGCAAGAACACTATGAATGTCAAGATGAACACCAAGAACACTTTGAAGATCATGATGAACATCAATAACATATTTTTGAAAAATTCTTGATGCAAAGAAAACATGCAAGACACCAAACTTAGAATTCTTTAATGCATGGATACTATGAATGCAAAAATGCATATGAAAAACAATAAAAGACACAAAACAAGAAAACATCAAGATCAAACAAGAAGACTTACCAAGAACAACTTCAAGATCATGAAGAACACTATGAATGCATGAATTTTCGAAAAATGCAAGAAATATTTTTAAAGCATGCAATTGACACCAAAATTAAAAATTGACTCAAGACTCAAACAAGAAACACAATATTTTTGGTTTTTATGATTTTATGATTTTTTTTGTATTTTTATTATTTTTTTCGAAAATATTCTTTAGGAAAAAAGAAAAAATTTTTGAAATATTTTTTGAAAAAATTTTGAAATTAAAACAAAAAGAAAATTACCTGATATGAGCAACAAGATGAACCGTCAGTTGTCCAAACTCGAACAATCCCCGGCAACGGTGCCAAAAACTTAGTGCACGGAATTGTGATCATCAACAATGGCTCCAAAGACTTGGTGCTCTCAAACATAAAACACACTTTGTCACAACTCCGCACAACTAACCAGCAAGTGTACTGGGTCGTCCAAGTAATACCTTACGTGAGTAAGGGTCGATCCCACAAAGATTGTTGGTATGAAGCAAGCTATGGTCATCTTGTAAATCCCAGTCAGGCGGATTCAACTGTTTTAAGAAATTATAGTAAACGAAAATAAATAAAATAGGATAGAGTTACTCATGTAATTCAATGGTGGGGATTTCAGATAAGTGTTTGGAGGTGCTGTGTTTCTTCCGAATCTCTGCTTTCCTACTGCTTTTATCCGATCTTTGTCACTCCTTTCTATGGCAAGCTGTATGTAGGGCATCACTGTTGTCAATGGCTACATCCCATCCTCTCAGTGAAAATGGTCTAAATGCTCTGTCACAGCACGGCTAATTATCTGTCGGTTCTCGATCATGTTGGAATAGAATCCCTTGATTCTTTTGCGTTTGTCATCACGCCTAGCAATCGCGAGTTTGAAGCTCGTCACAGTCATTCAATCCCGGAATCCTACTCGGAATACCACAGACAAGGTTAGACTTTCCGAATTCCCATGAATGCCGCCGTCAATTTCTAGCTTATACCACGAAGATTCTGATTAAGGAATCCAAGAGATGTGCGCCCGGTCTAAGGTAGAACGGAAGTGGTTGTTAGTCACGCGTTCATAGGTGAGAATGATGATGAGTGTCACGGATCATCACATTCATCATGTTGAAGTGCAACGAATATCTTAGAATAGGAATAAATCGAATTGAAAAGAAAATAGTAGTAATTGCATTGAAACTTAAGGTACAGCAGAGCTCCACACCCTTAATCTATGGTGTATAGAAACTCCACCATTGAAAATACATAAGTGATGAAGGTCCAAGCATGGCCGAATGGCCAGCCCCCAATGTCTAAGATCGCATAAACTGATCAAAGATGTCTAATACAATAGTAAAACATCCTATTTATACTAGACTCGCTACTAGGGTTTACAGAAGTAAGTAATTGATGCAGAAATCCACTTCCGGGGCCCACTTGGTGTGTGCTTGGGCTGAGCTTGATCTTTACACGAGCTGAGGCTTCTCTTGGAGTTGAACGCCAAGTTGTAACGTGTTTTGGGCGTTCAACACTGGTTCTTGACGTGTTTCTGGCGTTTGACTCCAGAATGCAGCATAGAACTGGCATTGAGCGCCAGTTTACGTCATCTAATTACGAATAAAGTATAGACTATTATATATTGCTGGAAAGATCTGGATGTCTACTTTCCAACGCCGTTGAGAGCGTACCATTTGAAGTTCTGTACCTCTAGAAAGTCTATTTTGAGTGCAGGGAGATCAGATTCCAACAGCATCAGCAGTCCTTTGTCAGCCTCCTATCAAAGTTTTGCTCAGGTCCCTCAATTTCATCCAGAAAATACCTGAAATCACAGAAAAATACACAAACTGATAGTAAATTCCAGAAATATGAATTTAGCATAAAAACTAATGAAAAAATCCCTAAAAGTAACTAGATCATACTAAAAACTACCTAAAAACAATGCCAAAAAGCGTATAAATTATCCGCTCATCAATGTGTTTGCGCTCTATTCGCTCAAGTGTTTAGGGTCGATTCACTCAATTCTCCCCTAATCATGCTTTCCAGAATTTTTTCTTCTTCTAACAATCAACATATATTTCATGCATGCATACATCTATCATGAGGTCTTTTCTTTAGATTGTAATGGGGTTAGGGTCAAGGTAGGATGGATATATGGTCAAGTGAGCTTGAAATTTGAATCTTTGATAAGCTGAAACTTCCCACCTAACCTATGACATCCTATACAATTTTAAAGCTAACCTAACTACCCATTCTTCTCACTTTTTTACATACTCATGTATCCCTTTTCATTTCACAACACTTATGCATTGATTTTGTTGAGCTTCGCTTTGGGGCATTTGTCCCATTTTTATTGTTTTTCTTTTTTTTTTCTTTCTTTTTCTATTGTTTTTTTTATTTTCCATATTATTTTTCTTTCCTTTCCTTTTTCTTTTGTTTTTCTCAATTTTTTTCTTTCTACATACAAGAACATCAATGCATAAGGTTTTACATTTGATCAATACATGAGTATGTACCCAATTCCCAATATTTTCAATAACGATACAAAACTACCCTTTTATTCGCCCAATGTCCCAAGATTTCCCACACTTGAATGTTACACACACACTAGCCTAAGCTAATTAAAGATCCAAATAAGGACTTTTATTGTTTTCCGCTTTAATGCTTGTAATGTGCTAAATTAAGAACAAGTGGGTTAAGCGTAGGCTCAAATTGGCTGACAATAGAAGATAAAAGGTAGGCTATTTGGGTAAGTGAGCTAATGAAATGATGGCCTCAATCATATAAATGCATGTATACACAAAATAATGGACATAAAGAATCAAACAAATCAAAGATTACAATCATAAGAAGAGAACAATTGCACACAAGAAGGAAATATAAGTGGTAATAAGATGTAACCACACCATTAGGCTCAAAACTCACTTCCTTGTGTTCTTAGCTCAAAAACATGATCCACAAGATATATAATTCAAGCAAGTTCTATGAAAAGTTTTCACTCAAATCAATTGGTACCCTATAGATAGAAATCCTTGAAAATTTTTATTATTTTGACTAAGCTTATTATGTATACATATGCAAAAATAAGAAAATGCAAGTAAAAATCCTAAAATCCTAGAATGAAATGCAAAAGTGTTGGAATTAGAAACTTGTCACCCAAAATCGCCGATCGGTCGGACGACCTCCCCACACTTAAAAGTTTGCACCATCCTCGGTGCACTCAAAGATGAGCAATGGGGTACATCGACTCTTCGGATTGCTACCTTCAGCTGGTAGATCAATCGGCTGCTGCATATTCTTTGTCTTGCTTCCGTTATTGCTTGTGGTGCATCCATCATGAAAAACAAAAATATAACACCATAAGATGAGAACATATGAAAGCAAGGAAGCATAATTGTTGGAATGAGGTACTAATCACTAGGAATGAGTGAGTGAATTAGTGTGACATTAGTGACAAATAAGTGTGAATTCTAAATTGCGCGCCTTTGAGAACACACACTAGCACAAAAGGCGATGTCGCAAAAGAAGCATGCACTTCACTTATCCTAGTGTGCTTGAGATGCTTTAAGTAAGCTTGTGAAGTAAAACAAGCATTAAAGAAGCATGAGAGCATTGAAGCTAAAAGCGTATGGATGCATATAATAATGAAACACAATGCATTAAAGTACATGAACAACATCCAATATCAAGAGTTTGCCTAATCAAAGAATAAGGTTTAAATCACATGGTGGCCAAATCATGCAATTCAAGAAGAGTTACAAGCTCGAAGGCAATTCTCATAACTTGGTATTCTTAAAAGGTAAGCATGAAGAAACTCAAAACCAAGTAGCAAAATATAACCTTAACAATAAAATCCAACAAAGATTATAAACATAATGATGTTAACATAACATCTCTTTTCAATATTCAGCAGCAATTAATGGTAAACAAAAATAACAATCCAACACTTACAATGTGAAAGAGAAAATGAAATGAAAGCTAACTAAAACTAACTAATCAACTAACTAACTAACTAATTAACTAACTAACTAACTAACAAATAACTAACTAAAATAAATGGTTATCAATGGTGTGTGGGAGTGTTGGATGAGGGGTAGAAGAAGGAAAGAAGAAAGGAGAAGGAAAGAAATGGAAAGAAGAGAAGAAAAGAAATGTAGTGAAGGAAGGGCATCCACGCGTACGCACGCATGGCGGCACGCGGGTGGTGGTGTGATGGACGCGACGCGTATGTGTACATGGCACGTCCACGTCGATGGCTTATTTCTAGGGTGGCACGTACGCGCGAGTTGGTTTGTGCAAAAGGCACAGTACTGGCGCAGCTTAGGCACAACTCTCGGGTCAATGTATGGAGGAATGAAATTTTGCAATCCACGCGTACGCACGCATGGCGCGCGCGTGTGGATGGTCGAAAACGCTTGATGCACGCGTACGCGCGCAGTGTGCGTACGCGTGGATGGTGCTCTGCTTTTCAAAAAAAAATTTTCTATGTTTTTGCACCAATCCAAGCATTCCAAACCTCCAAACAGCTACCAAAACACCATAAAACCTTATTTAACATACTAAACTACCAATTAGACTCAACAAACTCAACAAAATCTGAAATTAAACTAATTCTATTAGTATGTACAAAAGAGAAAAAAATGAAAGGAATTTACCATGGTGGGGTGTCTCCCACCTAGCACTTTTATTTATTGTCCTTAAGTTGGACTTATGGGGAGCTCCTCTCAAGGTGGCTTGTGCTTGAAGCTATCTTTGAACATCCACGAATACTTGGTCCTCCATTGTGCCCCAAGATTTCTTATTTGTTGCACCAAGTGTTGATGGAGTTCTTCACAAGCTTGGGACTCCCAAAATTGATTCTCCTTATGCGATCTGGGATCCCACATTTTATTTTGACACCCATCTTGAAGTTGATCATTATTAATCCATCCGGGTGGCATGACTTTAGAATTCTCATTTAAGAGACCAAACATCCTCCTAAACCCAAGCAATCTAGCTCTATACCAACCCTTACAATGCCAACCACTAACCATCTCCCTTTTACGCTTAAAGCCACAAATATATCTAAGTTGACCATCCATCTCTAGCAAACCATATTCAAGGGGAATGATAAAGCTTAAGTATAAGAAATTTACCCACTTGAATGAAAGAATAGATGGTGGTGGCTTGGGGAAAGGTGTCTCCAATATCCTTACAAACTCTACTCCCTTATATTCTTCCTTGGTTGCCTCCACTTCTTCACAAAATACTTCAACTTCAATCCTTTGTTCATCATTTTCATCTAACTCTTCTCCATCACCCAAGTCATAAATGGGAGGTTGAGAGAAATCTACCTCCACATCACTTTCAAATTCATTGGGAGAAGGCTCTTCAAACTCAAAGGATTCACCACCAAGAAGATTGGATGCATGGTCTTCATCACCAAGGGAACTCAATTCTTGCTCCATTCCTTCCAAGTCCTCATATAGAATATGCCTTGGAGATTATGCACATTCCTCCTCAATATCAAATTCACTCTTCTTGGAGGGGTTCTCTTCAACTCTAGGTTCCCAAGGAGGTTCTGCATCTCCTAAGTCTTCAACCACTTCTTCCTCTTCTTCAATGATCATAGGCTCCTCCAATTGCTCTAATGCAAAATAACATTCCACATTTTCCACCGGATTTTCCAATCTCTCCTTCATGCTATACTTTTCAATTGACTCTCCACATGTGACCATAAGAGTGCTTTGGGTGCTCAAATATTGGGAGACTAAAACGCTTACTACCTTGGTCAAAGTAGCTACAAATTCTAGTGTCTCCCTTTGCATTTCTCCTTGCCCTTGAAGTATAAGGCTAAGGATTTCATCCATTGAGGATTGGAATGGATATGAGGGTTCAATGTCTTGGAGAATGGGTTCATAATAGGAAGGTGGTTTTTCTTGGTAATGATGTGGTGGTGTGTATTGAGATGGTTCTTGGGAGTAGTAATCTTGGAATGATGGTTCTATGTAGGGCTCATATGGCTCAAAAGGTGGTTGGTATGGTGGATATGGATCAAGGTCACATTGAAGTGTTTGGTGAAAAGAGGCTTGTGAGTATGGTTGAGGGTCATGTTGAGGATATGATTCATAGGCATATGGTGGTGGTTCTTGAAAGTCACATGGAGATTCACCATAGCCATTTGATTGGTATGCATCATAGAATGGCTCTTCTTCATAGTGCATTGGTAGAGGTTGTTGCCGAGAAGATTGATCATATGCATATGGCTCCTCCCACCTTTGATTATCCCATCCTTGATACACATCCTCATGGAAGCTCTCATTTCCTACAACATAATTGGAACCAAACTCATATAGCCAAAGTGAGAATTCATAATGAAAAGAGAAAATAAGAACAAAAGCTAATAAGAAGTAAGGAAATAAAATCCTAAAACTAGCAAAGCTATAAAGCAATCCAAAAATCAAGCTATTCACAATATTCACATATGTACAATAACCAATAACACAACACCATTGCAAATCACCGGTAACGGTGCCATTTTGATGATTAGATTTTTGATGGTATAGAATTTCACAAATGAATTTTCGTTGCAAGTATAGTTTCTAAACCAATCAATAATCCTTTCATACAAAATATTTTTTGTCACTAAAACAAACCCCTAAAATTTATAAACCGAAGTATTGAACCTCAGGTCATTCTCCCTAGGAATTGTAATAAAGTGTCTTGTTATTGGTTGTGAGTTATGTTTGGGGTTTTTAAGATTTTAGACAAGAATTACAAATGGCAAGGAAAATACTAACAACTAACAAAGCTCTTGGCAATATATGAGAACTAGAAGTCCTATTCTAGTTATCCTCCACAATTGTGAAAAACAATTGTCCATTATTCCCACTTAGTTAACCTCTAACCATGGAGGAAAGTCATGTGGATGAATCAATTTGATTCTTCAAGTCCTAATCAACTCCTAAAGGAATGACTAGCTTTAGAGGCATTCAAATCAATTAGCAACTTCTAATTATCAATCAACAAAGGAATTAGATAATTCAAGAGTCACTAATTACTCTACCTAGGCCAAGAGGAACAAAATCTATACTAAAATCCAACCAAGCATTTCATCAAACACTTGGAAGGTACAAAAGAAAAGCATGGTAAATTTATAACAAGAATAGAATCTAACAACAATTATTGGAAAGAATTAACAACAACAATCAAAAGAAACACATTTATTATGAATTACCTTGATTGAATTGAAAGAGAGTAGAAGAAACAAAAGTAGATCTACAACAAAACACAAGAACAACATAAACGAGATTACAACAAAAGAATGGAAGAAGAATGAATGTAACTACAAGAAATTGAGAAGATAGAAGTAGAAAAAAATGAATTAAAATCTAGATCTAAGAACTAAACCTAATCCTAATCCTAATCCTAGAGAGAAGTGAGAGCTTCTCTCTCTAAAACTAACTATAAACTAATCCTAATGAGTGTGTGATGAGCGGATAATTTATACGCTTTTTGGCATTATTTTTAGATAGTTTTTAGTATAATCTAGCTATTTTTAGGGATGCTTTCATTAGTTTTTATGATAAATTCATATTTCTGGACTTCACTATGAGTTTTTGTATTTTTCTATGATTTCAGGTAATTTCTGGCTGAAATTGAGGGACCTGAGCAAAACTCTGATAGAAGGCTGACAAAGGATTGCTGATGCTGTTGGATTTTCTGAAGCTACAGAACTCCAAATGGCTCGGTCCTAACGGTGTTGGAAAGTAGACATCCAGAGCTTTCCAGCAATATATAATAGTCCATACTTTATTCGAGATTAGACGACATAAACTGGCGCTCAACGCCAATTCCATATTGCATTCTGGAATCAAACGCCAGAAACACGTCACGAACCAGAGTTAAACGCCAAAAACACGTTACAACTTGGCGTTCAACTCCAAAAGAAGCCTCTGCACGTGTAAAGCTCGAGCTCAGCCCAAGCACACACCAAGTGGACCCCGGACGTGGATTTCTGCATCAATTACTTACTTCTGTAAACCCTAGTAGCTAGTCTAGTATAAATAGGACATTTTATTATTGTATTAGACATCCTGGATTGTATTTTTGATCATGTGATCATGTTTTGGAAGCTGGCCATTCAGCCATGCCTGAACCTTCATCACTTATGTATTTTCAACGGTGGAGTTTCTACACACCATAGATTAAGGGTGTGGACCTCTGCTGTACCTCGAGTTTTAATGCAATTACTACTATCTTTTATTCAAATTCAATCTTATTTCTGTTCTAAGATACTACTCGTACTTCAATCTGATGGATGTTATGATCCGTGACACTCATCATCATCTGTCCCTATGGACGCGTGCCTGACAACCACTTCCCACTACAAGAAAAATACCCATTCAGCCATACTTTTTTTAAGCTACATTTGAAAAGCGTAGCCTATTCATAGAATAGGCTACGCTTTTCTCCGTGTTGCCTTTTTATAAGAGAAAAGGATACACAATTGTGGCATCATTTAAAAAGTGTAGCCTTAGGTATTACAGAAATCACTTATAAAGCGTAGCCGTAGGTTGATATCTATAGGTTCACTTTTCATATCAAAGGAGACGCTTTTAGAGGGTAGCCTATTTATTAAGTTTTGGGTGCATTTTAAAAGTGATGCCTAATGTATCTAGTGCAAAAAAATTTAACACAACTCACAAACACTTAGTAATTTTTTGTTTCCTTTTCACCAAATCACATACTACACTCTAGGGCAAAGTTATCAAACCCGGCTCGACCCGGCCGGTTCGACCGAAAACCCAATCACCCGGTCATATGGTCGGGTCGAGCCATTCGTCGAACCGTTTAAGTAATAAACCCGGTAAAAACCGATTGATCCGGTCGGGTTTCATAAAAACCGGTGACCCAGACCGGTTTATATAACCCGGACCGGATTAATCTTTTTTTAAAAAAACAGTGTCGTTCTTTGTTCCAATGTTCTGAAAACTGGTTCGAACCGGTCGAACCGTGAACCGGACACTAAATCGGTTCGAACAATAAGGAAAATCGTAAAATCTGGAAACCGGCATTGAACAGACCGGTTACTGGCCGGTCGAACCGAACCGGGACCCAGCCAGTTTTTTAGCTGTGCAGGAAAACGCTGCCATTTTGAGTTTTGCGAACCCTAAATGTATGAATCCCTAATCCCATCCCTTCGCCCTTCGCACTTTCATTTCACTTTCACAATTCAGCACTTTAGCTCCACCATTCTCATCAAGGTTCAGAGAGACATAGAGAACGCCATCACGATCCGTCGCGCTGTCAGCTCCGTTGCGCCGTCAGCTCCGTCGCGCACTCTCGGGCCTCTCGCCGGATCCTCCACGTCGTGTGCTCGCATCTCGCCTCTCTCTTCTGTGCTCAGCCGCTCGCGCCTCTCTCCGCTAGTGAGTGCTCGAGCTGTGCGCGTTGGTTGCTGCTCGTCGTCCGTGGTTGTCTCTGCTTGATTCTGCCTTCCAGTGTCACTCAAGTCTCGTCTCAGTCGCTGGCATCTTGTGGTTTGCCTGTCTCGTCACCGGTGGCAGAAGCAACTCGTGGGGTTGTCCCTTGCATCGTCGCCTTCCGTCGGGTGGTCGCTGACTCGCCGTCGACCGTTGGTGAGTCCCTGCACCATCTCTTCCCTGTTCTCTCTTCTCTAGATTTCCCTTCTCCCTGTATATTTGCATGTTGCTGAAAAAATTGCTAATCAATAAATTTGCCTTGTTGCTGATCTAAATGTTGCTATAATCTTGGACTTTACTAAGATTTGTTAATTTTGTTGCTGTATCTTGAATTTGTTGCTGACTTTGTTGCTTCCCAGTCACAGAATCATAACAGAATGCTCAGTCAGTGCTTGGTTGAATTGGCTTTGCTCACTGATTGTATTTGATGATAGATTTTAAATTGACAACTTTTAAATTTTAAATTTGCACTGCCTATGTTACTGATTCACTGTTCCTTCAGTGCTTTTTGTTGTTGTTAATCATTGTGATGAGCTGTGTTAAAATTGGGTTGAAAAATATTAATCTTTCTTCATTTTTCATTGTTCTTAACTTCTGTTCTTATTAAAAAAATTTCAATTGGTGATCTTAACTTCATTGTTGGTTTATGGACTACTCTGGCTGAGGATCATGATACGGAACAGGCCAAGGATTTGCTTCGGTGCTTCAACGTGTGTTATATGATTGACATTGGATTATTGAATTTTCTCTGACTTGAAATTCTCTTGTTGATATTTTCGTGATCTTTGTTTCAGGAAAGTGCCATGAATGGCAGGCACAAGGTTGAGAAAAAAGGTTTAATATGTTACTCCTCTTGATTTTGAAGTTCTTTGATTCCAGTTTCTTCAACTTTTTGTAAATTAAGCATTCATTTCCTGCTTCTATCATGTTAAGCTGTGTTTGATTGTTTTGTGCTCATCGTGTTAAGCTGTGTTTGATTGTTTTGCAGTGTTACTTGATGTATATATCTCTTCACTGTTATAAATTCCTTCATTGATAATATTTTATGTTCTTGCTTTCTTATCATCTTGTACTTTGTTCAAGAGTTGTTGCAGTCGGGAGCTCCTGAGATTGTTCCAGATTATCCAATTCTTTCTGTTGACAACCTAGCAGATCAAATAGCCGAGGTTCTCAACTTTTTTGGGTGAGTAAGTTCAAGCTTAATCTGTAATTGATTTCTATTTAATGACATAAAGAAAATTAGTTTACACCAATTTCCATTAGGCTTTGAATATTGGAAGTTGTTCGTTTTGAGAAGGCAATCTCACCCCAACATTCTTTTTGTCTGCAGTCTTAGTGCAATAATGTGCATGGGAGTAGCTGCCGGGGCTTACATTCTTACCTTATTTGCTGTAAGTTATTATATTGGTGCTATGCAGCCTCTCCCCTTTTTAAATTACATTAGAGTTTCAATGATGGATCGTTCAATTTTTCTAATATTTTTATGTTTACAATAGATGAAGTATAGACAACGTGTACTTGGTTTGATACTTGTTTCACCTCTATGCAAAGAACCATCTTGGACTGAGTGGTTGTGCAACAAGGTTCTTTTTCTATACCTAAAACACTATGTTGTCTTGTAAAAATAAATGTTACTTCTTTCTTATGATTTTGGTAACATATGCAGGTCATGTCAAATTTACTCTATTTTTGTGGCATGTGCAGGGTGGCAAAGGAAATGTTGCTGAAGCGGTACTATAGCAAGGTATACTTTGTGCATCCAAATTCCCTCTTTCTACTTCCATTTAGTGAGGATGAGTTATTTGCTTTTATTTATGGTGATAGTACATTCGAGGTGGTGCTCAATTCCCAGAGTCAGATATAGTTAAAGCTTGTCGAAGGGTTAGTGAATATTTTTTGTTGTTGTACAACAACTCTATTATTTCTGTTTCATTAGTGCTTCTGATCACTCGTGCTGGTTTCATTAGTGAATTTAGTTTATTATGCATATTATTTTTTATTATAAGCCATAAGGCATATTATTAGTGCTTCTGGTCACTCGTGCTTATGATCACTTTTGATTCCAAATTGATGATTCCATTGTTGATTTTATCAGAGGAAACATGAATTCAGAGGAAGCTGCACAAATTCCCAGAAGAACTAGTAGGCTTCATCTTCTGCACAAAATTCTGCTTCATCTTTAGTTAAGTTTTGTTTGCTTTCTATTTCTTTTTGGTCTTTAGTTTCATCCTATATTATTATTAGTTAACTGGTTTCAATTTCGTTCCTTGGGTTTGAGTTTCTTCTCCAAAATACCTAGTTGAATCATGGATAAGAGCATGTTAGCTGGTTTTGAATCACTTCTAGAAGCTGATCAGCAAAGAATGGCATCCATGATGGAATAGGTTCAAATTTGTGACAGGTACCTCCTCTTCACTCTATCTGTTAACTAATTCCATGTGTTTTGATTTGTGCTTCATGTTCCTAAAATTCTAAGTTAGGTCAGCACAAATAGTTTCAATTGGGACAAGGTTTGAAGGTTTATGCTTATATCTTGAGTGCTATCCTTTTTTATAAATACAGCCTACAGATTCCCATAGATTTCTGATTTGCTGTCTTTCTGCTTATATCTTGAGTGCTATCCATCTCTAATTTATGTTGTTGTTACTTGAGTTTTCTTTTTTAATTATTGTAGTTAACTTGTTATTACTGTGATTCTATTCTGTTGGTTGATTCTATTAGTTGATTCATGTTCTTGTTATTTTTCTTTTTCCATATTTTTTAACTATGATTTTCTATTTAGGTTGTTACTATAATTTCTATACTGCGTGATTTTTCTGTTGCCATCATCTTCTAACTGCTTCTCACTGCTCACCCAGCACCACCAGCATCTGCTGTCTTTCATGCCATTCCTCTGTTTCTTTTAATCTTGAAGTTTACTGTCTTTGCTAACTAAATTTTCTATTTTCCTTTTGTTGTGCCGAATTGTTGCAACAGGTTGATAGCACTGTTAAGCATAAACAAAACTTTGATAGATTTCTGATTAGTCAGAAACCCCTTTCCAACGTTAATATGAGGTTCAACCTTTTTTTTAAAGCTTCATGGCTATGCTATAGTATTGCTATATTCCTTTACATAATATCAAAAATTTTGCTTTCTTTATATGATCTTTGAAATCAAATAGTGCTAAAAAACGTGATCACTATTACTCACTTGCAGAAGATTTTCTCGAGATTACACCTCGGAAGACAATTGGAGAATTGAAGGAATGTAAAGAGGTTAGTCATTTTTTATTATTTTTCACTTTCTTTTTATGTTCATCATTCAAGTCCAAATTAAAATACTAATGCCCTTTTTATTGTTACTTTTCTTTTAGGATGGTGATTATGCTGTGTATGGTACAATTATGGGAGTGATTGGTGGACCTGATTGGTTTGTTGCTCAATGTAGATGTGGCACTGAAGTTGTTCTGAAGCTTGGGTCATACTATTGTGAAAAGTCTTCAAAGCATGTTGATTTGTTGAAAGTTATTGATTCCTCAGGGAGTGCAACCTTTGTCATATTTGAAAAGCTTGGATGTCTTTTGCTACATAAGTCCTACACTGAGATTTTTATTATTTAAAGAAATTATTTAGTATAATTATGTATTTATTTTTATTTTATAATATTCAACTTTTTTAAATAAAAATACAAAATTATTATACATGTAATCATATTATTAATCATTATGTTGTATTAATAATTATTAGAAAATTATATATATATATATATATATATATATATATATATATATATATATATATATATACAAACAGAAAAAAAAAACGAGATCTAAGGCTACACTTATATATAGTAGCTATAGTATAGAGGAAAAAAAAGAGACCTAAGGCTACACTTATATACAGTAGCTATAGTATACCAAAAAAAAAAGAGGGATCTAAGACTACGCTTATAAAAAGTAGCTATGGTATATAATGGGGCTACGCTTTACAAGTGATGCAGTAGGGTTGAAAAGCGTAGCCTATTCTGGAAGAATGAAAGCTGAAAAGCGTAGCCTTTGATCCTAAACAGCATCACTTGAAAAGCATAGCCTATTCCCAAATGCCAAAAGCGTAGCCCTTGGTACAGAAAAGTGTAGCCTTTGAGAATAGGCAACGGCCGAATAGGAATCACCCCAAAAAGCGTAGCCGTAGCATAAGGCATCATTTTTTTCACTTTTAGCTACACTTTTCAAGTGTACCTGAATGAGTGTTTTTCTTGTAGTGTCCGTTCTACAAGCGAAAGCTAGAGTGTGTATCTCTTGGATTCCTGAGGCACAACTCATGGTTGGCCTCGCCTGACAACCGAGCCTTCCATTCTGTGAGATCAGAGTCTTCGTGGTGTAAGCTAGAATTGATGGCGGCATTCATGAGAATCCGGAAAGTCTAAACCTTGTCTGTGGTATTCCGAGTAGGATTCCAGGATTGAATGACTGTGACGAGCTTCAAACTCGCAATTGTTAGGCATGATGACAAACGCAAAAGAATCAAGGGATTCTACTCCGACATGATCGAGAACCGACAGATGATTAGCCATGCCGTGACAGAGCATTTGGACCATTTTCACTGAGAGGATGGGATGTAGCCATTGACAACAGTGATGCCCTACATACAGCTTACCATGGAAAGGAGTAAGAAGGATTGGATGAAGGCAGTAGGAAAGCAGAGATTCAGAAGGAGCACAGCATCTTCATACGCCTATCTGAAATTCCCATCGATGATCTACATAAGTATTTCTATCTTTATTTTCTGTTTATTTATTATTATTATTCCAAAACTCCATAACCATTTATTATCCGCCTGACTGAGATTTACAAGATGACCATAGCTTGCTTCATACCAACAATCTCCGTGGGATCGACCCTTACTCACGTAAGGTTTATTACTTGGACGACCTAGTGCACTTGCTGGTTAGTTGTGCGAGGTTGTGAAGAAAGTGCTGAGTTAGTAAATGCACACACCAAGTTGAATGCCATTATAAGAGATCACAATTTTGTGCACCAAGTTTTTGGCGCCGTTGCTGGGGATTGTTCGAGTTTGGACAACTAACGGTTCATCTTGTTGCTCAGATTAGGTAATTTTCTTTTTGTTTTATTTTAAAAAAAAAATCTTGCAAAAATTTATCACCTGTTTTCGAAAATTTTTCAAAATTTTTAAGAATGAATTCTAGAGTTTCATGAAGCATGTTGAAATCTGGCTGGCTGTAAAGCCATGTCTAATTCTTTTGGACTGAGGCTTCCAAACCATCAGCATAGAGGCAAGTTAATTGAAATATCAGCTGTTGTATGCCTGATTTATATCCTAAAGCTGGCTGGCTATTAAGCCATGTCCAACCCTTGGATTGGAGCTTTAGGCCAACATTGAAAGATTCCTGGAATTCTTATTAAAAATTTTGAATTTCTTATTTTCTTTTTCCTATATGTTTTTCGAAAAAAATAAAAGAAAATACAAAAAAATAACAAAATCATAAAAATAAAAAATATTTTGTGTTTCTTGTTTGAATCTTGAATCAACCTTTAAGTTTGGTGTCAATTGCATTTTTCTAAAAATTTATGCATTTTTCGAAAATCCATGCATGGTGTTCTTCATGATCTTTAAGTTGTTCTTAGTAAGTCTTCTTGTTTGATCTTGATGTTTTCTTGTTTTGTATCTTTTGTTGTTTTTCATGTGCATTTTTGCATTCATAGTGTCTAAACATTAAAGATTTCTAAGTTTGGTGTCTTGCATGTTTTCTTTGCATAAAAATTTTTCAAAAATATGTTCTTGATGTTCATCATGATCTTCAAAATATTCTTGGTGTTCATCTTGACATTCATAGTATTCTTGCATGCATCATATGTTTTGATCCAAAAGTTTTATGTTTTGGGTCATAATTGTGTTTTTCTCTCTCATCATTAAAAATTCAAAAAAATAAAAAATATATCTTTTCCCTTTTTTCTCTCAAAATTTCGAAAATTTGAGTTGACTTAGTCAAAAAAATTTTTAAAATTAGTTGTTTCTTATAAGTCAAGTCAAATTTTCAAATTTAAAAATCTTATCTTTTTCAAAACTTTTTCAAAAATCAAATCTGTTTCATTTTTCTTTTATGATTTTCAAAAATTTCAAAAATTATTTTCAAAATCTTTTCTTAATTTTATTTCAAAATTTTGGATACTTAACTAACAAGTAATGTGATTGGTTCAAAAAATTGAAGTTTGTTACTTTCTTGTTAAGAAAGGTTCAATCTTTAAATTCTAGAATCATATCTTTTAGTTTCTTGTTAGTCAAGTAATTAATTTTAATTTAAACAAAAAAATTAAATCTTTTCCAACCATATCTTTTTAATCATATCTTTTTATCATACCTTTTTCAAAATTTTGTCTTTTTCAAAAATTTGATTTCAAAATATCTTCTTATCTTCTTATCTTTTCAAAATTGATTTTCAAATTTTTTTTTCAACTAACTATTTGACTTTTTGTTTATTTCTTATCTTTTTCAAAATCACCTAACAACTTTTCTCTGTCTAATCTTCAAAAATACCTCCCTCTTTTTCAAAAATTCTTTTTAATTAATTAATTGTTTTAAATTTTAATTTTAATTTTATTTCTTATCTTAATTTTCAAAAATCATTAACTCCTTTTTAAAATTATTTTCGAAAACTTCTCTCTCTCATCTTATTCTATTTATTTATTCATTTACTAACACTTCTCTTCATCTCCAATCTCTGCCCCTATCCTCACCCTTGTGTTTGGATTATTCATTCTTCTTCACTCTTATTCCCTTTCTTCTTCTACTAACATAAAGGAATCTCTATACTGTGACATAGAGGATTCCTCTTCCTTTTTTGTTCTCTTCTTTCTCATATGAGCAGGAATAAGGAAAAAGGCATTCTTGTTGAAGCTGATCCTGAACCTGAAAGGACTCTGAAGAGGAAACTAAGAGAAGCTAAATTACAACAATCCAGAGACAACTTTACTGAAATTTTTGAACAAGAAAAGGATATGGTAGCCTGGTGCACGAAATTGTGATCACTACTTTTCACAACTCAAATAATCCCTAGTAATGGCCCCAAAGACTTGGTGCTCAATACCATGGCATAAACACAACTTCGCACAACTAACCAGCAAGTGTACTGGGTCGTCCAAGTAATAAACCTTACGCGAGTAAGGGTCGATCCCACGGAGATTGTTGGTATGAAGCAAGCTATGGTCACCTTGTAAATCTTAGTCAGGCAGACTCAAATGGTTATGGGTGATGTATGAATAAAACATAAAGATAAAGATAGAGATACTTATGCAATTCATTGGTGAGAACTTCAGATAAGCGTATGAAGATGCTTTGTCCCTTCCGTCTCTCTACTTTCCTACTGTCTTCATCCAATCCTTCTTACTCCCTTCCATGGCAAGCTGTATGTTGGGCATCACCGTTGTCAATGGCTACAGTCCCGTCCTCTCAGTGGAAATGTTCAACGCACCCTGTCACGGCACGACTATCCAGCTGTCGGTTCTCGATCATGTCGGAATAGAATCCAGTGATTCTTTTGCGTCTGTCACTAACGCCCCACAATCGCGAGTTTGAAGCTCGTCACAGACATTCAATCATTGAATCCTACTCAGAATACCACAGACAAGGTTTAGACCTTCCGGATTCTCTTGAATGCAGTCATCAATTCTAGCTTATACCACGAAGATTCCGGTTAAAGAACCCAAGAGATATCCACCCAATCTAAGGTAGAACGGAGGTGATTGACGGTCACACGTTCATAGGTGAGAATGATGATGAGTGTCACGGATCATTACATTCATCAAGTTGAGGAACAAGTGATATCTTGGAATAAGAACAAGCTGAATTGAAATGAAGAACAATAGTAATTGCATTAATACTCGAGGTACAGCAGAGCTCCACACCTTAATCTATGGTGTGTAGAAACTCCACAGTTGAAAATACATAAGAACAAAAGTGATCATTGGCTTCGACCCCCAAAGAGGGAACCAGAAGAACCAAGATGATCTAAGAACTAGACGTCCAAAAAATGAAAATACAATAGTAAAAGGTCCTACTTATAGAGAACTAGTAGCCTAGGGTTTACAAAGATGAGTAAATGACAGAAAAATCCACTTCCGGGCCCACTTGGTGTGTGCTTGGGCTGAGCATTGAAGCATTTTCGTGTAGAGACTCTTCTTGGAGTTAAACGCCAGCTCTTGTGCCAGTTTGGGCGTTTAACTCCCATTCTTGTGCCAGTTCCGGCGTTTAACGCCGGGCATTCTTGAGCTGATTTGGAACGCCGGTTTGGGCCATCAAATCTCGGGCAAAATATGGACTATTATACATTGCTGGAAAGCCCAGGATGTCTACTTTCCAGCGCCGTTGAGAGCGCGCCAATTGGGCTTCTGTATCTCCAGAAAATCCACTTCGAGTGCAGGGAGGTCAGAATCCAACAGCATCTGTAGTCCTTTTCAGTCTCTGAATCAGATTTTTGCTCAGGTCCCTCAATTTCAGCCAGAAAATACCTGAAATCACAGAAAAACACACAAACTCATAGTAAAGTCCAAAAAAGTGAATTTTAACTAAAAACTATTAAAAATATACTAAAAACTAACTAAATCCTACTAGAAACATGCTAAAAACAATGCCAAAAAGCGTATAAATTGTCCGCTCATCACAACACCAAACTTAAATTGTTGCTTGTCCTCAAGCAACTGAAAATCAAATAAGATAAAAAGAAGAGAATATGCAATGAATTCCAAAAACATCTATGAAGATCAGTATTAATTAGATGAGCGGGGCTTTTAGCTTTTTGTCTCTGAACAGTTTTGGCATCTCACTCTATCCTTTGAAATTCAGAATGATTGGCTTCTATAGGAACTCAGAATCCAGATAGTGTTATTGATTCTCCTAGTTAAGTATGATGATTCTTGAACACAGCTACTTTATGAGTCTTGGCCGTGGCCCAAAGCACTCTGTCTTCCAGTATTACCACCGGATACATACATGCCACAGACACATAATTGGGTGAACCTTTTCAGATTGTGACTCAGCTTTGCTAGAGTCCCCAATTAGAGGTGTCCAGGGTTCTTAAGCACACTCTTTTTGCCTTGGATCACAACTTTATTTCTTTCTTTTTCTTTCTTTTTCTTTTTCTCCCTTTTTTTCGTTTTTTTTCTTTTTTTTTTGTATTCACTGATTTTTCTTGCTTCAAGAATCATTTTTATGATTTTTAAGATCCTCAGTAACATGTCTCCTTTTTCACCATTCTTTCAAGAGCCAACCAATCATGAATAACAAATTCAAAAGACATATGCACTGTTTAAGCATACATTCAGAAAACAAAAGTATTGCCACCACATCAAAATAATTAATCTGTTATAAAATTTAAAATTCATGCAATTCTTCTCTTTTAAGAACATTTTTCATTTAAGAGAGGTGATGGATTCATAGGACATTCATAACTTTAAGGCATAGACACTAAGACACTAATGATCACAAGACACAAACATAGATAAACATAAGCATGATTTTTCGAAAAACAGGAAAATAAAGAACAAGGAAATCAAAGAACGGGTCCACCTTAGTGATGGCGGCTTGTTCTTCCTCTTGAAGATCTTATGGAATGCTTGAGCTCCTCAATGTCTCTTCCTTGTCTTTGTTGCTCCTCTCTCATGATTCTTTGATCTTCTCTAATTTCATGGAGGAGAATGGAATGTTCTTGGTGCTCCACCCTTAGTTGTCCCATGTTGGAACTCAATTCTCCTAGGGAGGTGTTAATTTGCTCCCAATAGTTTTGTGGAGGAAAGTGCATCCCTTGAGGCATCTCGGGGACTTCATGATGAGTGGGATCTCTTGTTTGCTCCATCCTTTTCTTAGTGATGGGCTTATCCTCATCAATGAGGGTGTCTCCTTCTATGTCCACTCCAACTGAATAACAGAGGTGACAAATGAGATGAGGAAAGGCTAACCTTGCCAAGGTAGAGGACTTGTCCGCCACCTTATAGAGTTCTTGGGCTATAACCTCATGAACTTCTACTTCTTCTCCAATCATGATACTATGAATCATGATGGCCCGGTCTATAGTAACTTCGGACCGGTTGCTAGTGGGAATGATTGAGCGTTGGATAAACTCCAACCATCCCCTAGCCATGGGCTTGAGGTCGTGCCTTCTCAGTTGAACCGGCTTCCCTCTTGTATCTCTCTTCC
Organism: Arachis stenosperma; assembly: GCF_014773155.1. Taxonomy (NCBI): domain Eukaryota; kingdom Viridiplantae; phylum Streptophyta; class Magnoliopsida; order Fabales; family Fabaceae; genus Arachis; species Arachis stenosperma. The sequence goes on along the minus strand of NC_080379.1, from coordinate 94,137,353 downwards.
ATTGGGCGCCCTCTTCACAGATGTCTATGAGGACTTGGTCCAACCTTTGATCAAAGTTGACCCTTCTAGTGTAAGAGTGTTCATCTCCTTGCATCATGGGCAAGTTGAATGCCAACCTTACATTTTCCGGACTAAAATCTAAGTATTTCCCCCGAACCATTGTAAGCCAATTCTTTGGGTCCGGGTTCACACTTTGATCATGGTTCTTGGTGATCCATGCATTGGAATAGAACTCTTGAACCATTAAGATTCCGACTTGTTAAATGGGGTTGGTAAGAACTTCCCAACCTCTTCTTCGAATCTCATGTCGGATTTTCGGATATTCACTCTTTTTGAGTTTGAAAGGGACCTCGGGGATCACCTTCTTCAAAGCCACAACTTCATAGAAGTGGTCTTGATGCACCCTTGAGATGAATCTCTCCATCTTTCATGACTCGGAGGTGGAAGCTTTTGCCTTCCCTTTCCTCTTTCTAGAGGTTTCTCCGGCTTTGGATGCCATAAATGGTTATGGAAAAATAAAAAGCAATGCTTTTACCACACCAAACTTAAAAGGCTTGCTCGTCCTCGAGCAAAAGAAGAAAGAAGATAGTAGATGAAGAAGAAATGGAGGAGATGGAGGTGGCTTTGTGGTTCGGCCAAAGGGGGAGAAGTAATGTTTAGGGTGTGTGAAAATGAAGGAGTGAAGATGGGTTTATATAGGGGTGAAGAGAGGGGTAGGGTTCGGCCATGTGAGGGTGGGTTTGGGAGGGAACGTGGTTTGAATTTGAATGGTGAGGTAGGTGGGGTTTTATGAAGGATGGATGTGAGTGGTGAAGAGAAAGATGGGATTTGATAGGTGAAGGGTTTTTGGGGAAGAGGTGTTGAGGTGATTGGTGAATTGGTGAAGAAGAAGAAAGAGGGTGGTGGGGTAGATGGGGATCCTGTGGGGTCCACAGATCCTGAGGTGTCAAGGAAAAGTCATCCCTGCACCAAGTGGCGAGCAAAATTGCTCTATATGCCAATTCTGGCGTTAAACGCCGGGCTGGTGCCCATTTCTGGCGTTTAACGCCAGGTGCTTGCCCTTTACCGGCATTTAACGCCAGTCTGGTGCCTCTTTCTGGCGTTAAACGCCCAGAATGGTGCCAGACTGGGCGTTAAACGCCCATTTGCTAACTTCACTGGCGTTTAAACGCCAACAAGTTCTCCTCCAGGGTGTGCTATTTTTCTTTCTGTTTTTGCTTTTTCAATTGATTTTGTGACTTCTCATGATCATCAACCTACAGAAAACATAAAATAACAAAGGAAAATAGATAAAATATAACATTGGGTTGCCTCCCAACAAGCGCTTCTTTAATGTCAGTAGCTTGACAGAGGGCTCTCATGGAGCCTCACAGATACTCAGAGCAATGTTGGAACCTCCCAACACCAAAATTAGACTTTGAATGTGGGGGTTCAACACCAAACTTAGAGTTTGGTTGTGGCCTCCCAAAACCAAACTTAGAGTTTGACTGTGGGGGCTCTTTTTGACTCTGTTTTGAGAGAAGCTCTTCATGCTTCCTCTCCATGGTGACAGAGGGATATCCTTGAGCTTTAAACACAAAGGATTCTTTATTCACTTGAATGATCAATTCTCCTCTGTCCACATCAATCACAGCCTTTGCTGTGGCTAGGAAGGATCTGCCAAGGATGATGGATTCATCCATGCACTTCCCAGTCTCTAGGACTATGAAATCAGCAGGGATGTAATGGTTTTCAACTTTCATCAAAACATCCTCTACAAGTCCATGAGCTTGTTTTCTTGAATTGTCTACCATCTCTAGTGAGATTCTTGCAGCTTGTACCTCAAAGATCCCTAGCTTCTCCATTACAGAGAGAGGCATGAGGTTTACACTTGACCCTAAGTCACACAGAGCCTTCTTGAAGGTCATGGTGCCTATGGTACAAGGTATTGAAAACTTCCCAGGATCTTGTTTCTTTTGAGGTAATTTCTGCCTAGACAAGTCATCCAGTTCTTTGGTGAGCAAAGGAGGTTCGTTCTCCCAAGTCTCATTACCAAATAAATTGTCATTTAACTTCATGATTGCTCCAAGGTATTTAGCAATTTGCTCTTCAGTGACATACTCATCCTTTTCAGTGGAAGAATACTCATCAGAGCTCATGAATGGCAGAAGTAAATCCATTGGAATCTCTATGGTCTCAGTGTGAGCCTTAGATTCCCATGGTTCCTCATTAGGGAACTCTTTGGAGGCCAGTGGATGTCCATTGAGGTCTTCCTCAGTGGCGTTCACTGCCTCTTCATCCTCTCCAAGTTCGGCCATGTTGATGGCCTTGCACTCTCCTTTTAGATTTTTTTCTGTATTGCTTGGAAGAGTACTAGGAGGGAGTTCAGTAATTTTCTTGCTCAGCTGTCCCACTTGTGCCTCCAAATTCCTAATGGAAGACCTTGTTTCAGTCATGAAACTTTGAGTGGTTTTGATTAGATCAGAGACCATGGTTGCTAAGTCAGAGTGGTTCTGCTTAGAATTCTCTGTCTGTTGCTGAGAAGATGATGGAAAAGGCTTGCCGTTGCTAAACCTGTTTCTTCCACCATTATTATTGTTGAAACCTTGTTGAGGTCTCTGTTGATCCTTCCATGAGAAATTTGGATGATTTCTCCATGAAGAATTATAGGTGTTTCCAGAGGGTTCTCCCATGTAATTCACCTCTTCCATTGAAGGGTTCTCAGGATCATAAGCTTCTTCTTCAGATGAAGCATCCTTAGTACTGCCTGGTGCATTTTGCATTCCAGACAGACTTTGAGAAATCAAATTGACTTGCTGAGTCAATATCTTGTTCTGAGCCAATATGGCATTCAGAGTATCAATCTCAAGAACTCCTTTCTTTTGATTTGTCCCATTGTTCACAGGATTCCTTTCAGAAGTGTACATGGATTGGTTATTTGCAACCATTTCAATGAGTTCTTGAGCTTCTGTAGGCGTCTTCTTCAGATGAAGAGATCCTCCAGCAGAGCTATCCAGAGACATCTTGGATAGTTCAGAGAGACCATCATAGAAAATACCTATGATGCTCCATTCAGAAAGCTTGTCAGAGGGGCACTTTCTGATCAATTATTTGTATCTTTCCCAAGCTTCATAGAGGGATTCACCTTCCTTCTGTCTGAAGGTTTCGACTTCCACTCTAAGCTTACTCAATTTTTGAGGTGGAAAGAACTTTGCCAAGAAGGCATTGACTAGCTTTTCCCAAGAGTTCAGGCTTTCTTTAGGTTGTGAGTCCAACCATATCCTAGCTCTGTCTCTTACAGCAAAAGGGAATAGCATAAGTCTATAGACCTCAGGGTCAACCCCATTAGTCTTGACAGTGTCACAGATTTGCAAGAATTCAGCTAAAAACTGATGAGGATCTTCCAATGGAAGTCCATGAAACTTGCAATTCTGTTGCATTAGAGAAATTAATTGAGGCTTAAGCTCAAAGTTGTTTGCTCCAATGGCAGGGATAGAGATGCTTCTCCCATAGAAGTCGGGAGTAGGCGCAGTAAAGTCACCCAGCACCTTCCTTGCATTGTTGGCATTGTTGTTGTTTTCGGCTGCCATGGGTTCTTCTTCTTTGAAGATTTCTGTTAGGTCCTCTACAGAGAGTTGTGCCTTAGCTTCTCTTAGCTTTCGCTTCAAGGTCCTTTCAGGTTCAGGATCAGCCTCAACAAGAATGCTTTTGTCTTTGCTCCTGCTCATATGAAAGAGAAGAGAATAAGAAAATATGGAATCCTCTATGTCACAGTATAGAGATTCCTTGAGGTGTCAGAGGAAAAGAAAAATAGAAGGAAGAAGTAGAAGAATTCGAACTTAGTGAAATAGAGTTCGAATTGTGCATTGAGGAGGAGTGTTACTCCATAAATAGATGGATGTGAGAAGAGGGGAAGAAACCTTCGAAAATAAATTAAAAGGATTTTAAAAACATTTTGAAAAACACTAATTGATTTTCGAAAACCAAGATTGGAAAAAAAATCAAGTGATTTTTGAAAAAGATTTTGAAATTAGAAATCAAAAAGATATGATTGAAAACTATTTTGAAAAAAATGTGATTAAAAAGATATGATTTGAAAAACAATTTAAAAAGATTTGATTTTAAAAAAATTAATGACTTGGCTAACAAGAAAAGATATGATTCAGACATTAAACCTTTCTCAACAGAAAAGGCAACATACTTGAAATGTTGAATCAAATCATTAATTGATAGCAAGTATTTTTGAAAAATGGAAAGAAATTGATTTTGAAAAGATATGATTGAGAAGATATGATTTGAAAAAGATTTGATTTTGAAAAATTTTGAAAACTTGAAAAAAATCTGCATTAAAAACAAAATCTTTCCTCTTGTGCCATCCTGGCGTTAAATGCCCAGAATGGTGCACATTCTGGCGTTTAACGCCCAAAATGCTACCCTTTTGGGCGTTAAACGCCCAACCAGGTGCCCTGGCTGGTGTTTAAACGCCAGTCTGCCTTCTTCACTGGGCGTTTTGAACGCCCAACTTTTTCTGTGTAATTCCTTTGCTGAATGTTCTGAATCTTCAATTCCCTGTATTATTGACTTGAAAAGACACAAATTAAAACTATTTTTGGATTTTTAATAATGAGGAATAATCAAAATGCAACTAAAATCAAATAACAATGCATGCAAGACACCAAACTTAGCAGTTTGTATACTACTGACACTAACAATATGAGAATGCATATGAGAAACAACAAAACACTCAAGTCAAGAGAGTTTAAAGATCAGAGCAAGGAAATCATCAAGAACAACTTGAAGATTAATGAAGACACATGAATGAATGCAAGTAGAACAGAAACATGCAATTGACACCAAACTTAAAATGAGACACTGGACTCAAACAGGAAACATAAAATATTTTTTTGGTTTTTATGATTTTGTAATTTTTTTGGATTTTTTTCGAAAATTATGTGGAAAAAGAAAATAAAGGCATCAAAATTCTTAATGAGAATTCCAGGAATCATGCAATGTTAGTCTAAAGCTTTAGTCTAAAGGAATTAGACATGGATAGCCAAGCTTCAGCAGGACATTGCATTCAAGAGCTAAATTGATGAGAATCAATCAGCTTTGGTGATGATAAGATCATCACCTTGAAACACTAGAATTCATTCTTTAAGAACTCTGAAAAATACCTAATCTAAGCAACAAGATGAACCGTCAGTTGTCCATACTCGAAACAATCCCCGGCAACGGCGCCAAAAACTTGGTGCACGAAATTGTGATCACTACTTTTCACAACTCAAATAATCCCTAGTAATGGCCCCAAAGACTTTGTGCTCAATACCATGGCATAAACACAACTTCGCACAACTAACCAGCAAGTGTACTGGGTCGTCCAAGTAATAAACCTTACGCGAGTAAGGGTCGATCCCACGGAGATTGTTGGTATGAAGCAAGCTATGGTCACCTTGTAAATCTTAGTCAGGCAGACTCAAATGGTTATGGGTGATGTATGAATAAAACATAAAGATAAAGATAGAGATACTTATGCAATTATTGGTGAGAACTTCAGATAAGCGTATGAAGATGCTTTGTCCCTTCCGTCTCTCTACTTTCCTACTGTCTTCATCCAATCCTTCTTACTCCCTTCCATGGCAAGCTGTATGTTGGGCATCACCGTTGTCAATGGCTACAGTCCCGTCCTCTCAGTGGAAATGTTCAACGCACCCTGTCACGGCACGGCTATCCAGCTGTCGATTCTCGATCATGTCGGAATAGAATCCAATGATTCTTTTGCGTCTGTCACTAACGCCCCACAATCGCGAGTTTGAAGCTCGTCACAGTCATTCAATCATTGAATCCTACTCAGAATACCACAGACAAGGTTTAGACCTTCCGGATTCTCTTGAATGCAGTCATCAATTCTAGCTTATACCACGAAGATTCCGGTTAAAGAACCCAAGAGATATCCACCCAATCTAAGGTAGAACGGAGGTGATTGACGGTCACACGTTCATAGGTGAGAATGATGATGAGTGTCACGGATCATCACATTCATCAAGTTGAGGAACAAGTGATATCTTGGAATAAGAACAAGCTGAATTGAATAGAAGAACAATAGTAATTGCATTAATACTCGAGGTACAGCAGAGCTCCACACCTTAATCTATGGTGTGTAGAAACTCCACCGTTGAAAATACATAAGAACAAAAGTGATCATTGGCTTCGGCCCCCAAAGAGGGAACCAGAAGAACCAAGATGATCTAAGAACTAGACGTCCAAAAAATGAAAATACAATAGTAAAAGGTCCTACTTATAGAGAACTAGTAGCCTAGGGTTTACAAAGATGAGTAAATGACAGAAAAATCTACTTCCGGGCCCACTTGGTGTGTGCTTGGGCTGAGCATTGAAGCATTTTCTTGTAGAGACTCTTCTTGGAGTTAAACGCCAGCTCTTGTGCCAGTTTGGGCGTTTAACTCCCATTCTTGTGCCAGTTCCGGCGTTTAACGCCGGGCATTCTTGAGCTGATTTGGAACGCCGGTTTGGGCCATCAAATCTCGGGCAAAGTATGGACTATTATACATTGCTGGAAAGCCCAGGATGTCTACTTTCCAACGCCATTGAGAGCGCGCCAATTTGGCTTCTGTAGCTCCAGAAAATCCACTTCGAGTGCAGGGAGGTCAGAATCCACAACATATGCAGTCCTTTTCAGTCTCTGAATCAGATTTTTGCTCAGGTCCCTCAATTTCAGCCAGAAAATACCTGAAATCACAGAAAAACACACAAACTCATAGTAAAGTCTAGAAAAGTGAATTTTAACTAAAAACTATTAAAAATATACTAAAAACTAACTAAATCCTACTAGAAACATGCTAAAAACAATGCCAAAAAGCGTATAAATTATCCGCTCATCATAGCCGAACCCAACAGCAATCATGCAAAGAGGATGCTTGGTGATTATACTACACCTACTTCCAAGTTTGATGGAAGAAGCATCTCAATTCCTGCCATTGGAGCAAACAATTTTGAGTTGAAACCTCAACTAGTTGCTCTAATGCAATAAAACTGCAAGTTTCATGGACTTCCATCAGAAGATCCCTACCAGTTTTTAACTGAGTTCTTATAGATCTGTGAGACTGTTAAGACTAATGGAGTAGATCCTGAAGTCTACAGGCTCATGCTTTTCCCTTTTGTTGTAAGAGATAGAGCTAGAACATGGTTGGACTCACAACCTAAGGATAGCCTGGACTCTTGGGATAAGCTGGTCACGGCCTTCTTGGTTAAATTCTTTCATCCTCAAAAGCTGAGCAAGCTTAGAGTGGATGTTCAGACCTTCAAGCAAAAATACGGTGAATCCCTCTATGAAGCTTGGGAAAGATACAAGCAGATAACCAAAAAGGGTCCTTCTGACATGTTTTCGGAATGGACCATGATAGATATATTCTATTACGGTCTGTCTGAGTTCTCTAATATGTCACTGGACCACTCTGTAGGTGGATCCATTCACCTAAAGAAAATGCCTGCAGAAGCTCAGGAACTTATTGAAATGGTTGCAAATAACCAATTCATATACACTTCTGAGAGGAATTCCGTGAATAATGGGACGCCTCAGAGGAAGGGATTTCTTGAAATTGATGCTTTGAATGTCATATTGACTCAGAACAAAATATTGACTCAGCAAGTCAACATGATTTCTCAAAGTTTAAATGGATGGCAAAATGCATCCAACAGTACTAAAGAGGCATCTTCTGAAGAAGAAGCTTATGATCCTGAAAACCCTGCAATGGCAGAGGTAAATTACATGGGTGAACCTTATGGAAACACCTATAATTCTTCATGGAGAAATCATCCAAATTTCTCATAGAAGGATCAACAAAAGCCTCAACAGGGCTTTAATAATGGTGGAAGAAACATGTTTAGCAATAGCAAGCCTTTTCCATCATCTTCTCAGCAACAGAAAGAGAATTCTGAGCAGAGTACCTCTAACTTAGCAAATATAGTCTCTGATCTGTCTAAGGTCACTTTAAGCTTCATGAGTGAAACAAGGTCCTCCATCAGAAATTTGGAGGCACAAGTGGGCCAGCTGAGTAAGAAAGTCATTGAAACTCCTCCTACTACTCTCCCAAGCAATACTAAAGAGAATCCAAAAAGAGAGTTCAAGGCCATTGACATAATCAACATGGCCGAACCTAGAGAGGAAGGAGAGGACGTGAATTCCAATGAGGAAGACCTCAAGGGACGTCTCTCAAGCAAGAAGGAGTTCTTTGTTGAAAACTTAAAGGAATCTGAAGGTCATATAGAGACCATAGAGATCCCATTAAACCTCCTTCTGCCATTCATGAGCTCTAAAAACTATTCTTCCTCTGAAGAGGATGAAGATGTAACTAGAGAGTAAGTTGCTCAATATCTAGGAGCTATCATGAAGCTGAATGCCAAGTTGTTTGGTAATGAGACTTGGGAAGGTGAACCTCCCTTGCTCATTGGTGAACTAGATACATGGGTTCAGTAAAATTTACCTCAAAAGAAATAAGATCCTAGTAAATTCTTAATACCCTGTACCATAGGCACCGTGACCTTTGAAAAGGCTCTGTGTGACCTAGGGTCAGGCATAAATCTCATGGCACTCTCTGTAATGGAGAAGCTGGGGATCATTGAGGTACAGCCTGCCATATTCTCATTGCAAATGGCAGACAAGTCAATAAGACAAGCTTATGGATTGGTAGAGGATGTGTTGGTAAAGGTTGAAGGCCTTTACATCCCTGCTGATTACATAATCTTAGACACTAGGAAGGAGGAGGATGAATGCATCATCCTTGGAAGACCCTTCCTAGCCACAGCAGGAGCTGTGATAGATGTTAACAGAGGAGAATTAGTCCTTCAATTGAATGGGGGCTACCTTGTGTTTAAGACCCAAGGGTGTTCTTCCGTAAACATGGAGACGAAGCATGAAAAGCTTCTCTCAGTACAGAATCAAACAAAACCCCCACAATCAAGCTCTAAGTTTAGTGTTGGGAGGCCACAGCCAAACTCTAAGTTTTGGTATTGAATCCCCACATCCAAACTCTAAGTTTGGTATTGGGAGTCTACAACATTGACCTGATCACCTGTGTGGCTCCATGAGAGCCCACTATCAAGCTATTGACATTAAAAAAGCATTTATTGGGAGGCAACCCAATTTTTATTTATCTAATTTTATTTTTCTTTTTATTGTTCTTTTATGTTTTATTAGGTTCATGATCATGTGGAGTCACGAAAAAATTACTAAAATTAAAAACAGAATCAAAAATAAAAGAAGAAAAATCACACCCTGGAGAAAGGACTTACTGGCGTTTAAACGTCTGTAAGGAGCATCTGGCTGGTGTTAAACGCCAGAACAGAGCATGGATCTGGCGCTAAATGCCAGAAACATACAGTAATCTAGCATTTAAACGCCAGGATTGCACACTGAGGAAAGCTGGCGTTCAACGCCAGAAACATGCTGCAGATGGGCGTTGAACACCAGAACAAGCTTAGAGCTAGCGTTTAACGCCAGAAACAAGCACCAATCTGGCGTTAAATGCCAGGATTGCATGCAGAGGGCATTTTACACGCCTCATTAGTGCAGGGATGAAAATCTTTGACACCTTAAGATCTGTGGATCCCATAGGATCCCCACCTACCCCAACTCACCTTCTCTCTTCTTCACCAATCACCTCAATCTCTCTTCCCCATCACCTCTTCACCACTCACATCCATCCATCTCTTCCCCACCCATTCCCACCCATATGGCCGAAACATACACATCTCTCCCTCTCCTCCATATCTTCTTCTCCTTCCATTCTTTCTTCTTTGCTCGAGGGCGAGCAGCATTCTATGTTTGGTGTGGAAAAAGCATAGCTTTTTTCTTTTTTCATAACCATTAATGGCACCTAAGGCCATAGAAACCTCAAAAAAAAAAAAAGAGAAAAGGGAAGACAAAAAATTTTTCCAGCTCCGAGTCATGGGAGATGGAGAGATTCATCTCAAGGGTCCATAGCTCAGTAGAAGAGCATTTGACTGCACATCAAGAGAGCATGAGGAATTCCCTCATCAAGAAATCCCTGAGATACCTCAGGAGATACATTTTCCTCCATAAAATTATTGGGAGCAACTAAGGATAGGAGCACCAAAATCACTAGGGATCAAGCAACAGATGCAAGGAAGAGACATAAAGGACAAAAAGCACCATTAGTCCTTCAAAAAGGCGCCACCCTCACTAAGGTGGACTCATTCCTTAACTTCCTTGTTCTTATCTCTCTTTTTAGATTTTTATGCTATAGGTGTGTTTATGTTTTGTGTCTCTACCTCATGATCATTAATATTGAGTAACTATGTCTTAAGGCTATAAATAATTCCATAAATCCTTCACCTCTCTTAAATGAAAAATATTTCTAATTCAAAAGAACAAGAAGTACATGAATTTCGAAATTATCCTTGAATTTAGTTTAATTATATTGATGTGGTGACAATACTTTTTGTTTTATGAATGAATGCTTGAACAGTGCATATTTTTGATCTTGTTGTTTATGAATGTGTTGGCTCTTGAAAGAATGATGAACAAAGAGAATGTTATTGACAATCTGAAAAATCATGAAAATTGATTCTTGAAGCAAGAAAAAGCAGTGAAAAAGCAAAAGCTTGCGAAAAAAATGGCAAAAAAAATTAGAAAGAAAAAGAAAGAGCAAGCAGAAAAAGCTAATCGCCCTTAAAATCAAAAGGCAAGGGTGAGGATCCAAGGCTTTGAGCATCAATGGATAGGAGGGCACAAGGAAATAAAATCCAGGCCTAAGCGGCTAAATCAAGCTGTCACTAACCATGTGCTTGTGGCATGCAGGTCCAAGTGAAAAGCTTGAGACTGAGTGGTTAAAGTCGTGATCCAAAGCAAAAAGAGTGTGCATAAGAGCTCTGGACACCTCTAACTGGGGACTTTAGCAAAGCTGAGTCACAATCTGAAAAAGTTCACCCAGTCATGTGTCTGTGGCATTTATGTTTCCGGTGGTAATACTGGAAAACAAAGTGCTTAGGGCCACGACCAAGACTCATAAAAGTAGTTGTGTTCAAGAATCAACAAACTTAACTAGGAGAATCAATAACACTATCTGAAATTCTAAGTTCCTATAGATTCCAATCATTCTAAACTTCAAAGGAGAAAGTGAGATGCCAAAACTGTTCAGAAGCAAAAAGTTATAAGTCCCGCTCATCTAATTAGAACTAATATTCATTGATATTTTGGGATTTATAGTATATTCTCTTCTTTTTATCCTATTTGATTTTCAGTTGCTTGGGGACAAGCAACAATTTAAGTTTGGTGTTGTGATGAGCGGATAATTTATACGCTTTTTGGCATTGTTTTTAGATAGTTTTTAGTATAATCTAGCTATTTTTAGAGATGCTTTCATTAGTTTTTATGCTAAATTCACATTTCTGGACTCTACTATGAGTTTGTGTGTTTTTCTATGATTTCAGGTAATTTCTGGCTGAAATTGAGGGACCTGAGCAAAACTCTGATAAAAGGCTGACAAAGGACTGTTGATGCTGTTGGATTCTGACCTCCCTGCACTCGAAATAGATTTTCTAGAGCTACAGAACTTCAAATGGATCGGTCTCAACGGCGTTGGAAATTAGACATCCAGAGCTTTCCAGCAATATATAATAGTTTATACTTTATCCGATATTAGACAACGTAAACTGGCGCTCAACGCCAGTTCCATGTTGCATTCTGGAGTCAAACACCAGAAACACGTCACAAACCAGAGTTGAACTCCAAAAACACGTTACAACTTGGCGTTCAACTCCAAAAGAAGCCTCTGCACGTGTAAAGCTCGAGCTCTGCCCAATCACACACCAAGTGGACCCCAGAAGTGGATTTCTGCATCAATTACTTACTTCTGTAAACCCTAGTAGCTAGTCTAGTATAAATAGGACATTTTATTATTGTATTAGACATCCTGGATTGTATTTTTGATCCTGTGATCACGTTTTGGAGGCTGGCCATTCGTCCATGCCTGAACCTTCATCACTTATGTATTTTCAATGGTGGAGTTTCTACACACCATAGATTAAGGGTGTGGAGCTCTGCTGTACCTCGAGTTTTAATGCAATTACTACTATCTTTTATTCAAATTCAATCTTATTTCTGTTCTAAGATACTACTCGTACTTCAATCTGATGGATGTTATGATCTGTGACACTCATCATCATCTGTCCCTATGAACGCGTGCCTGACAACCACTTCCGTTCTACAAGCGAAAGCTAGAGTGTGTATCTCTTGGATTCCTGAGGCACGACGCATGGTTGCCCTCGCCTGACAACCGAGCCTTCCATTCCGTGAGATCAGAATCATCGTGGTATAAGTTAGAATTGATGGCGGCATTCATGAGAATCCGGAAAGTCTAAACCTTGTCTGTGGTATTCCGAGTAGGATTCTGGGATTGAATGACTGTGACGAGCTTCAAACTCGCGATTGTTGGGCGTGATGACAAAAGCAAAAGAATCAAGGGATTCTACTCCGACATGATCGAGAACCGACAGATGGTTAGCCATGCCGTGACAGAGCATTTGGACTATTTTCACTGAGAGGATGGGATGTAGCCATTGACAATGGTGATGCGCTACATACAGCTTGCCATGGAAAGGAGTAAGAAGGATTGGATGAAGGCAGTAGGAAAGCAGGGATTCAGAAGGAGCACAGCATCTTCATACGCCTATCTGAAATTCCCATCGATGATCTACATAAGTATTTCTATCTTTATTTTCTGTTTATTTATTATTATTATTCGAAAACTCCATAACCATTTATTATCCGCCTGACTGAGATTTACAAGATGACCATAGCTTGCTTCATACCAACAATCTCCATAGGATCGACCCTTACTCACATAAGGTTTATTACTTGGACGACCCAGTGCACTTGCTGGTTAGTTGTGCGAGGTTGTGAAGAAAGTGCTGAGTTAGTAAATGCGCACACCAAGTTGAATGCCATTATAAGAGATCACAATTTTGTGCATCAGTGTGTATGGTTGGAATCCCCTTTGCTCTTCAATCCTTGGCTTTAAATAGCATTTTGGGCGCCAAAGTTGGTTGGGATTGGGCCCCACAACCCTTGAGAATTCGTTGGGTACGAATTCACTTAAAAATCAAGTATCGGCATCGACGCGTACACACACAGCACGTATACGCGTCCTTGGAGTAATTCACAAGGTGCGCGTAAGCGCATGGTGCGCACGCGCGTCCATGGGCGAGTTCAATTCTTTGGCTTTTCATGATCTTCTCCACTTTGTATGCTTTCCTTTCAGTTCTTTGATCCTTCACTAGCCCTTTTCAACCTGGAATCACTTAACAAACAAATCAAGGCATCTAGTGGAATCAAAGGTGAATTAAAATTAACTAATTTAAGGTCTAGAAAGCATGTTTTCACACTTAAGAACAAATAGGGAGACAATCATGAAACCATGCTATTTCATTGAATAAATGTGGGTAAAATGTCTTAAAATCCCTTAAAATCAATACAAGATAAACCCTACAAATGGGGTTTATCAGAACTTGCTGGTGAAAGTTAGGGGGGGTTCATTTTCACAGCTGACTTTGTTGTGCTGGACATGGAAGAGGAGGCGAATACCTCAATCATCCTAGGAAGGCCATTCCTAGCCACTACTGGAGCTAACATTGATGTGCAAAAAGGGGAACTAATCCTGAGATTACATAAAGAAAAGATGGTCTTCAATGTCTTTAAGGCTATAAGCTACCCCAAGGAATCCATGGGAGAATGCATGATGGTGGACACTATAGAATAGATAGTTCAAGGGGTATTGGAAGAGGAACAATGTGAAGGAACTATAGAGTTAGAACAACAAGCATCAAGTGAAGAACCACCATAAGGAACCATGGCAAATTTAGTCATGCTGAACCATAAGGACAACAAAGAAGTAGAGGCACCTAAACTAGAGCTGAAGACCTAGCCACCAAGCCTGAAATATGCATATTTGGGTGACAACAACACTTACCCAGTGATCATCAATTCAAGCTTGAGTAAGGAGCAAGAAGAGGAACTTATCCAAGTGTTGAAACAACACAAGGATGCCATAGCCTGGACACTTACAGATTTGAAAGAAATCAGTCCTTCAATATGCATGCACAAGATCCTACTTGAGGAAGGTGCCAAGTCCTCAAGGCAACAACAAAGAAGGCTGAATCCAACCATGAATGAAGTGGTTCAGAAAGAAGTGTTGAAGTTGTGGCAAGCAGGGGTGATTTACCCCATCATAAACAACCCTTGGGTAAGCCCAGTGCAAGTAGTCCCAAAGAAAGGAGGGATCACTGTTATGCCAAATGAAAAGAATGAACTGATACTGATAGCAAAAATTGTTGTCGGTCTAGATTTTTCTTCTAAAAGAAAGGAATTACTTCGTTGTAAGCATAGCTCCAAACCAACAAACAACTCTCACATCAAACTAAAATATGGTTTTGTCACAAGTACAAACCCCAAATGAAAATTAACCGAAGTATTTAGACTCCAGGTCGTCTCACAAGGAATTGTAATGAAGTGCTCAATTATTGACTACGGGGATCAAGGGGTTTTGTTTATAAAATGGCAAGAAGAGTAAATCAAACAAGCAATTAAAGAAAGCAAGTAATAAAGAGAGACATTCATGGCAAGGTTTGAGATCATAGGCTTTCTATCCTAGTCATACAATGATTAATTCATCTTATCTAGTCAACTCCAATAAATAGGGAGAAAGTCAAATAAGACTAATCAATCATATCACAATAATAAACAAGAATTTATCTTATTTCGTCATCTCCAACATTGGAAGAAGGTGTAACTTATCTTCCATGAGAGAAAGTCAAACAAGACTAGTTAACCTCAATCCAAATGTACTAATCAACTTACTAATAGAATTAGCAAAAGATTAGAGCTAATGGAAATCATATTAACTAACAACTCTAGATCACCAACATTATTAGTTGGGTATTCATGACTCAAGGTCACCTAATTACTCTTTCCAAGCAAAGAATGCTCAAAATCTACTTTAAAGCCCAACCAAGCATTTTGTCAAACACTTGGTGGGTACAAATGGAAAGCATGGTAAATGTGCAAGAATAGTAAAATCTACCAACTACAAATTGCAAGAAAAATAAATCAACAACTCAAATCAACATTAAAAGAACATTAAACATTAATTTGCATTAAAGAAAAGATCCAAATCCAACAAGAGATCATCAACATAAAAGAGAGCATAAAAGTAAAATTGACAAGAGAACTAAGAAAAATAGAGTAGTAGAAACAAGAAATTGTAAAGGAAACAAAATGAAATCAAGAAATCATGCCTAGATCTAAGATGGATTAACCTAACCTAATTCTAGAGAGAAGAGGGAGCTTCTCTCTCTAGAAACTAACCTACATGATGCTATACTACAAAACAATTGCTCCCACCTTGCCCAAACTTGAATTCTGCATGAAATAGCATTGGAAATGAGTTGGGTTGGGCCCAAAGTGCTTCAGAAATCGCTGGGGGCGATTTCACTTTAGTGGGCCACGAGCAGATCGGCGCGCACGCATACATGGCGCGTGCGCGCCCCTATACGCGAAGCAACATATGGCAAATTTTATATCATTTCGAAGCCCCGGATGTTAGCTTTCCAATTCAACTAGAATCGCCTCATTTGGACCTCTGTAGCTCAAATTATGGTCGATTGAGTGCGAAGAGGTCAGTCTTGACAGCTTTACGGTTCCTTCATTTCTTCATAAGTTCTCCCATTTTGCATGCTTTTCTCCTCACTTCTTCCATCCAATACTTGCCTTATGAACCTGAAATCACTCAACAAACATATCAAGACATCGAATGGAATTAAAGTGAGTTAAATTTTGCTATTTTAAGGCTTAAAAAGTATGTTTTCACATTTAAGCACAAATCAAGGGAGAATTGCAAAACCATGCTATTTCATTGAATAAATGTGAGAAAAGGTGATAAAATCTCCCAAAATAAGCACAAGATAAACCACAAAATTGGGGTTTATCAAATCTCCCCACACTTAAACTAAGCATGTCCTTATGCTAAGAATAAATAAGGACAAGAAAAGGGTTATGAACATTTATTCAATGCAAATAAACTATATGCACCTATCTATATGAATGCAACTAAATGCAAAATGATTCTACCTACTTGGTCAAAAGCAAATCAATCTCCAAGAACATATATAAGCAAGTAGGGAAAAGGTCATATGACGACTTACAAACTCTACCAATTCAAATATCAAAATGAAGTTCAAATAGACTTGCAAGAAGAAAGCTCATGAAAGCCGGGAACAAAGAATTGAGTATCGAACCCTCACCGGAAGTATATCCGCTCTAGTCGCTCAAGTGTATAGGGTTGCTCCACTCAATTCTCTTCTAATCATGCTTTCCATGATTTGTTTTTCATCTAACAATCAACAATTATTCAATGCATGCATACATTCATCATGAGGACTTATTCAAAGGTTGTAATGGGGCTAGGGTAAAGGTAGGGATGCATATGGTCAAGTGAGCTTGAAATTTGAATCTTTGATTAACCTAAGCTCTCACCTAACACATATAACAACCTATACAATTCTAGTACAATGCCTAGCTACCCATGATTCCCACTTTTTCACATACTCATGCATTCTCTTTAATTCACCTTCCATATGTATTGATTTTTATTGAGCTTTACTTTGGGGTATTTTTTGTCACCTTTTTATTTCTTTTTCTCTTTTTTTTTTCTTTTTCTCTATATATTTTTTTCTTTTATCATTTTTTCACATTTTCTTGTTTTTTCAAAAGTATATACAAACGTATCAATACATATGGTTTTACATATAGTGCATGAATATGTACCCAATTCCCAATATTTTCAACAAAAATATAAAAATTACACTTTTACCTCAACTAATGTCCCAAGTTTCCCATACCCAAATGATACACACCCTTACTAGCCTAAGCTAATCAAAGATCCAAATTAAGGACATTTATTATTTTTCACTTAGGGTTAGTGATGTGCTAACATTAAGAACAAAAGGGATTAAATAGGCTCAAATTTGGCTAACAATGGTTGATGAAAGGTAGGGTATTTGTTTAAGTGAGCTAAATGAAATGATGGCCTCAATCATATAAATGCATGTATACATGGAATAATGGACATAAAGAATCAAACAATTCAAAGATTACAATCATAGAAAAGAGAATAATGTACACAAGAATGAAAATAAGTGGTTATATGATGTAACCACACAATTTGGCTCAAAACTCACATGCTTGTGTTCTTAGCTCAAAAACCATGTTCCAAAATAAATTCTTCAAGCAAGTTCAACAAAAAAATTTTTCAAATTGGTAGGGTGCCCTAAAAACATTTTCTTGGAAAAAAATCATCACCCTAACCAAGGAGTCCAAACATAAAAAGAAATGGTGAAATATGTACAAATTCTAACTAACATGCAACCTATTCTGCAATGCAACAACTAATCTAATAAAGACAAAAATTAAAAATTGGTGTTGAAAAAGGAAGTTGTTACCCATGGAGGTCGGTCGGACGACCACCCCACACTTAGAAATTTGCATCGTCCTCGGTGCATGCAAAGAAGAGCAATGTGTATGGGTTGCGACAATTGATGAGCTCCTTCAAAAGGTTGTGCGAGTGAACTTGTGTGGTGCCCCATCTAGAAGCCTTTCCATTTATTTCCTTCTTGGTGGCCAACCTCAAAGGAGAGAAAAAGAAAGAAAGTTAAGCCTATAACAAAGATATTAAAGCAACTAGAACATAGGCAGGGGCTAATGCCAAATAAGAGTAGGGTCCTCACTACATGTTAGCTACGCATGTGAGTGAGAAAGTAATATAGGCAAATGGCATATCAACTAATACTCAATGCAAGAACAAGTTAAGGCATGAAGAGTATGTTGAGCATCAAGTTTAATCAACAATTGGCACACCCAAGATTAGTGATAAGCATGAGAGCATTTGGTCTCATCCTAACTCAATGATGATGAGGTATAAAAACAAGGGATCATGAGTTAGGAAGGACTAAAGCACTAATCTTGTGTGTAGAGCAAATATTACAATTAATGTCAAACAAGTTACAAAGCACCAAGATTAACCAAGAAATTCTCAACAATTGAATAAGAGCATTCAACACTATTATTTAAATAAGAAACTCGAAAAAAAAAATAAAGTAAAAACAGGCTATAAAAACAAAATGGAAATGCGAAGAATAAAAGTATGCGAATGCAATGGACAAAGAAAATGAAGATGAGAGAAAAAAAACTCTTTCTTTTACCGGCGCGGACGCGTCATGCATGCTTACGCGCCGATGCACAGTTTGGCAGAAGGACGCGTACGCGCCAGGTGCATGCACGCGTGGGTTGCAGGCATAGAATAGGCACAAACTGGGCATAACTCTCTGGAACATGTACTAGGAGGGCAGGTGGCGCTATCGGCGCGCACGCGCACAGCGTGCGTGCGGGATTAGCTTCAAAGACGCGTATGAGCCAGTGCGCGCACGCGTAGGTGGTTTGTGCCTCAGGCATGGTGCTGGCGCAGTGTAGGCACAACTCTCGAGTCAATGTATAGAGGGATGAAATTTTGCATCCATGCATACGCGTACATGGTGCGTCCGCGTGGATGGTCAAAAATGCTTGAGGTGCGCGTACGCGCCAGATGCGCGCACGCGTGGGTTGGTGCTCTGTTTTTCAAAATTTTTCATGTTCTTGCACCAATCCAAGCATTCCAAACCTCCAAACAGCTACCCAAACACCATAAAACCTTATTTAACATATTAGACTGCCAAATAGACTCAACAAACTACTCTAAATATGAATTTAAACTAATTCTACCAATATTTACAAAAGAGAAAATAAAAGATATTACCATAGTGGGGTGTCTCCCACCTAGCACTTTTGTTTATTGTCCTTAAGTTGGACTTATGGGAAGCTCCTTGTCATGGTGGCTTATGCTTGTATTCATCCTTAAATCTCCAAGGATGCTTGCTCTTCAATTGGTTGTCAGAATTTCCGACCATCCTCACCAAGCTTGGGAGAAGTTCTTCCCAAGATATGAGCTCCCAAAATTGGTCTTCATGTTGTGATCCGGGATCCCATATCTTATTTTCACACCCATCTTCTAGTTGATCATCACAATTCCAATTGGCTGAGAAGTGACCCGAATTCTCAAGTAAACACCAAAGCATTTTCCTATACCCTTTTAGTTGAGAACTATACCACCCATTACACTTAGATTTTGAGTTTCCAACCATAAGAAACCTTGATTGGCAATTCCACCTATCAACCAATTCTCTCTTGCTCTTAACTCCACAAAGAGCTCTAAGTTGCCCATCCGTGTCAAGCAAACCATATTCAAGTGGGAAAGTAAAGATTAGAGATAAGAATTTTACCTACTTGAATGTTATGTTGGATGGTGACTTAGGAAGGGACGTCTCCAATGGTCTTGTAAGTTCCATTCCCTTGTGCTCTTCTTTGACTACCTCTACCTCTTGGCAAGCTTCTTCAACTTCAACCTCTTCCTCTTGACAAAGTTCTTCATATTCAACCACTTCGTCACCAACTTCTTCTAGCTCTTCTCCATTCTTCATATTACAACTTGGAGGTAATGTGGAACTTGTCTCAACATCCACCTCAATTTCAAGAGGAGAATATTCCTCAAATACCAAAGGATCATGTGTTGGTGTGGGCTCATCTTCAAGAGGAAGATTTGTTATTTGCTCACCTTCTTCCAATTTTTCATCATTTATTATATGCTTAGGAGGTTGCGCATTATCCTCCTCAACACCAAATTCAAGCTCATTGGAGGAAGGTTCAACAACTTCCACAAAATCATCAACCATATTGCTTGGTGTGAAAGTGTCATCCAACTTGAAATCCACCTCTTGTTCAACTTCGCCTAGGTCTTCAACCACTTCTTCTTCATTAACAATCTTTCCCTCCTCCACTTGTTGCAAGACATACCCCATTTCCTTGTCCTCATGTTGAGATTCTAAAATCTCCTTCATGCTCCTTTCTTCGGTTAGTTTCTCACATTCATCCATGGAGGTGCTTTGCTTGTTGCATGAGTCCCATGAGTCCAAGGTAGCGGTAATGTTAGCAAACTGAGCCATGATTTTTTCAAATATGGGAGGTTATTCATCTTGTGGTTGAGAGTTCTCATACATTGAAGGTGGTTCATCTTGGTAATAGTATGGAGGTGGTGGTTCTTGAGGGTATTGGTGGTGGAATTGGGTGGTTCTTCATATGGTTCATATGGTTCACAAGGTGATTGGTATGGTGGATATGGGTTGGGGTCATAATGAGGTGTTTGGTGATATGGGACTTGTGAGTAAGGTGGTTCAAAATCATGTTGAGGAGGTGGTTCATAGGCATGTGGTGGTGGTAGTTGACAATCACAATAAGGGTCACCACATCCATTAGATTGATATGCATTAGGATTAGAATTATACCCATAAGAACCCGGAGGGGGCTGTTGCCAATAAGATTGATCAATCCCTTGAGCCTCCTCCCATCTTTGATTGTTCCATCCTTGATGCATATTGTCACTGTAGCTCCCATTTCCAACAACATAATTTGAGCCAAACTCATAGCCAAAGTGGTGAGAATTCATAATAGCAAGAGGAAATAAAAACTAACAAAAAAGAGAAACAAAGTCCTAAACCTAACAAAAACCAACAAACAAGAAAAAGACAAACATATTCATATATTCACAATAACCAATAACATAACACCATTGCAACTCCCCGGCAACGGCGCCATTATTTTGATAGCAAAAATTGTTGTCGGTCTAGATTTCTCTTCTTAAAGAAAGGAATTACTTCGTTGTAAGCATAGCTCAAAACCAACAAACAACTCTCACATCAAACTAAAATATGGTTTTGTCACAAGTACAAAACCCAAATGAAAATTAACCGAAGTATTTAGACTCCAGGTCGTCTCACAAGGAATTGTAATGAAGTGCTCAATTATTGACTACGGGGATCAAGGGGTTTTGTTTATAAAATGGCAAGAAGAGTAAATCAAACAAGCAATTAAAGAAAGTAAGTAATAAAGAGAGACATTCATGGCAAGGTTTGAGATCATAGGCTTTCTATCCTAGTCATACAATGATTAATTCATCTTATCTAGTCAACTCCAACAAATAGGGAGAAAGTCAAATAAGACTAATCAATCATATCACAATAATAAACAAGAATTTATCTTATTTCGTCATCTCCAACATTGGAAGAAGGTGTAAGTTATCTTCCATGAGAGAAAGTCAAACAAGACTAGTTAACCTCAATCCAAATGTACTAATCAACTTACTAATAGAATTAACAAAAGATTAGAGTTAATGGAAATCATATTAAATAACAACTCTAGATCACCAACATTATTAGTTGGGTATTCATGACTCAAGGTCACCTAGTTACTCTTTCCAAGCCAAGAATGCTCAAAATCTACTCTAAAGCCCAACCAAGTATTTTGTCAAACACTTGGTGGGTACAAACGGAAAGCATGGTAAATGTGCAAGAATAGTAAAATCTGCCAACTACAAATTGCAAGAAAAATAAATCAACAACTCAAATCAACATTAAAAGAACATCAAACATTAATTTGCATTAAAGAAAAGATCCAAATCCAACAAGAGTTCATCAACATAAAAGAGAGCATAAAAGTAAAATTGACAAGAGAACTAAGAAAAATAGAGTAGTAGAAACAAGAAATTGTAAAGGAAACAAGATGAAATCAAGAAATCATGCCCTCATCTAAGATGGATTAACCTAACCTAATTCTAGAGAGAAGAGGGAGCTTATTTCTCTAGAAACTAGCCTATATGATGCTATACTACAAAAAAATTGCTCCCCCTTGCCCAAGCTTGAATTCTGCATGAAATAGCATTGAAATGAGTTGGGTTGGGCCTAAAGTGCTTCAGAAATCGCCAGGGGCGATTTCACTTTAGTGGGCCACGAGCAGCATCGGTGTGCACGCGTACATGGTGCATGCACGCTCCAATACGCGAAGCAACATATGGCAAATTTTATATCATTTCGAAGTCCCGGATGTTAGCTTTCCAACACAATTAGAACCGTCTCATTTAGACCTCTGTAGCTCAAATTATGGTCGATTGAGTACGAAGAGGTTAGGCTTGACAGCTTTACAGTTCCTTCATTTCTTCATGAGTTCTCCCACTTTGCATGCTTTTCTCCTCACTTCTTCCATCCAATACTTGCCTTATGAACCTGAAATCACTCAACAAACATATCAAGGCATCGAATGGAATTAAAGTGAGTTAAATTTAGCTATTTTAAGGCTTAAAAAACATGTTTTCACATTTAAGCACAAATCAAGGGAGAATTGCAAGACCATGCTATTTCATTGAATAAATGTGAGAAAAGGTGATAAAATCTCCTAAAATAAGCACAAGATAAACCACAAAATCGGGGTTTATCAAATACCCACAAGGACAGTAACCGGATGGCATATGTGCATTGACTATCGGAAACTCAATGAAGCCACCCGGAAATACCACTTTCCGCTACCATTCATGGACCAGATGCTTGAAAGACTCGCAGGGCATGAATACTACTGCTTCCTGAATGGTTACTCTGGCTGCAACCAGATAGTTGTAGATCCCAAGGACCAGGAGAAAACCTCTTTTACTTGTCCCTATGGAGTTTTCACTTACCAGAGAATGCCCTTTGGATTGTGCAATGAACCTACAACATTCCAAAGGTGCATACTCTCCATCTTTTCAGGCATGATTGAGAAGTTCATAGAAGTATTCATGGATGACTTCTCCGTGTTTGGGAACTCATATTCTGATTGGCTATGTCATCTTGCTGTGGTGCTAAAGAGGTGCCAAGAAACCAACTTGGTTTTAAATTGGGAGAAGTGCCATTTCATGGTAATGGAAGGGGTGGTTCTTGGTCACAAGATCTCTAAAAATGGCATAGAAGTGGACAAGCCAAAGGTGGAAGTAATTGAGAAGTTACCCCCACCTTGCAATGTCAAGGCAATCAGAAGCTTTTTGGGACATGCTGGGTTCTATAGGAGGTTTATTAAAGATTTTTCAAAGATTGCAAAACCCCTTAGCAACCTACTTGTCTCAAATACTCCTTTTGTTTTTGATAAAGAGTGTATGTTTGCCTTTGATGAACTTAAAAACAGACTTTCCTCTGCACCTATTATAGCACCACCTAGCTGGGACTTACCCTTTGAATTAATGTGTGATGCATCTGATTTGGCCGTTGGTGTGGTTCTAGGATAGAGGAAAGACAAGCTAGTACATGTTATTTATTATGCTAGCAAGGTCCTTAATGAGAATCAAAGGAACTACACCACTACAGAGAAGGAGCTTTTAGCCATAGTTTTTACTTTTGATAAGGTTAGATCATATCTTATTGGCTCTAAAGTAATTGTATTCACTGATCATGCAGCACTCAAGTACTTGCTTACCAAACAAGAATCTAAGCTCAGACTAATAAGATGGATCTTGCTACTCCAAGAGTTCGACATTGAGATTAACGATAGGAGTGGAGCAGAGAACAAAGTAGCTGACCACCTCTCAAGGATTCCACAAAAAGAAGAAGAGGCACACCAATTTGCAGTGAATGAGAGCTTCTCTGATGAGTAGTTGATGATGATCCAAGAAGCCCCTTAGTTTGCAGATATAGCTAACTTCAAAGCTATTGGAGAACTACCAACCAACATCAACAAAAACATGAGGAGAAAGCTAATTAAAGATGCTAAACACTACATATGGGATAAGCACTATTTGTTCAAAAATTATGCTGATGGAATCTTGAGAAGGTGCATTTCCCATGAGGAAGGACAAGAAGTGCTTTGGCAATGTCATGGATCTGCATATGGAGGCCATTTCAGTGGAGAGAGAATTGTAGCCAAGGTGCTACAATGTGGGTTCTACTGGCCAACCATTTTCAAGGATGCAAAGGAATTAGTGTCAAGGTGTGATGAGTGCCAAAGAGCTGGGAACCTACCCAAGAAAAACGAGATGCCACAACAATTCATACTGGAACTTGAACTATTTGACGTGTGGGGGATTGACTTCATGGGTCCATTCCCCATCTCATACGCAAATAAGTACATTCTAGTTGCAGTGGACTATATTTCTAAGTGGGTAGAGGCTATTGCAACCCAACAAATGACAACAAGGTGGTCATGAACTTCCTTAAGAGAAACATCTTCAGCCGTTTTGGAGTACCTAGAGCCCTCATTAGTGATGGAGGGACACACTTCTGCAACAGACCATTGGAGACCCTACTTTTGAGATATGGAGGGAAGCACAAGGTTGCAACACCTTATCACCCTCAAACAAGTGGGTAGGCTGAGATATCAAACAGAGAGTTAAAGAGGATCCTAGAGAAAACTGTGGGAGCATCAAGAAAAGACTGGTCGAAGAGGCTGGATGACGCTCTTTGGGCATACAGGATAGCCTTCAAAACATCAATAGGTATGACCCCATATCAGTTGGTGTACGGGAAGGCATGTCATCTACCCCTTGAGCTTGAGCACAAAGCCTTTTGGGCACTCAAGCTACTAAACTTTGATGGTACTGCCTTGGGGAGAAAAGGATCTTGCAATTACAAGAATTGGAGGAGCGTAGATCTCAAGCATATGAAAATGCCAATATCTACAAGGAGAAAGCTAAGAGATGGCATGATCAAAAGATAGCAAGAAGAGAGTTTGAGGAAGGTCAAAAAGTGCTATTGTTCAACTCAAGACTCAAATTCTTTCCAGGGAAACTCAAGTCTCAATGGTCAGGACCTTTCACTGTCCTTAAGACATCCCCATATGGCCATCTAGAGCTCATGGAGGACAAGACTCAGAGAACTTTCACTGTCAATGGCCATAGACTCAAACACTACCTGGGAGGCTCTTTAGAGGAGCAGAAAGCGAGCTACAAGCTCAACTAAAGATGGAAGAATGTCAAGCTAGTGACAATAAAGAAACGTTAGTTGGGAGGCACCCCAACACTTTATATCCTTTTGATTTATTGTTTTCTTAGAAGTAGTTAAGATTTGGCAAATTAGGTAGTTTAAATTACGGTTAAAATTTTTTTTGTTTTCTTTTCCCTTATAGGAGTAGAGCGTAAGTAGTGGATTAGGAAGTTTACTTCAGTTTGTTAGTTAGGATATGCATTTTTCTTTTATTCTGGAATTGCAATTTGATGAATACATTTACTGATGATGAGTGATTGGGATGAGAACTAGCTAAAAAGCTAAGTTTAGTGTGGCCACTCACCACTTAATCTAGGCTTACAACCATTTAGATAAAGTAATTTTGAAGAGTAAGCCCAGGGATTAAGTTTGGTGAGGCCACTTCCATACAAGGATCACCTAGCAAGCCCAATACTACTTAATTTGAAAACATTTAATATATTGGTGGGAACAGAAACGTGGTTTAATAGTGTTCAGAAAAGTTAGAAGCAAAAGAATATGAAAGGATTAGAGTTACTCTACCTTTATGAACACAGTGAAAACCCAATGATGAACCCAATTTATTGAGATACCATAGCATTAAGTTTGGTGTCCCAAGGGACACCCATCAGTTGAAATTCCATTCACTCATATTAAAAAGGAATGTGGAGGATTCTTTTGTCATTACTAATGGGGTTCAGTTTTATTTTCAGGAGAGAAAAAGGGGCCCATATGAGTAATAGCTCATAAAGCAAAGAAGTCAAGGTGTACTTGCACCTTGGAACTCAACACATATAAGGAGCAGAATGGGATAAGGGATAGCGCCTCTTTACACGCTAGGCGCCACTCCCCAAGTGGGAAAGCATTGAATTACCTTATTCCCACCCTTCGGACCACACTTTTCATCCCTTATAAAAGCCCCTCACTTTCCCACCTCTCCTCACACTTCAAATCCCAACTTCGCATAACAAAAAGACCCCCACAATTCCTTCTTTCTTTTCATCTCTTTCCCCTACCTTTCTTCTCCTACTTCTTTTTCCTTTTCTTGATTGGGACAATCAAGTTCTAAGCTTGGTGTTGGAGCAAAACCTTGTTTTGCTTGCATTCCCTTGCAACATCCCTCAAAATTTTTCAAAACCTTCAAACACCCTCTCTCAACCCAATGCCACCACCAAAATCATCAGCATCAAAGAAAAGAAAAACCAAGGAACCAACTTCTGCGTCCTCAAGCTTAACCTTTAATGAGTACAAATTCCTCTCCTCATTCAACCAAAATCAATTCTATGATTGGGTGAGTGAGAGGGGAATCATTCCAGAGGTTGGGTTCCAACTGGGAAGAAATGAGCACATTGAGATCAACAGGGATATAAACAGTAGGGGCTGGGCAATCTTATGCAACCCACTAAGAAAGGTGGTGGAAGGCTTGGTAAGGGAGTTCTACGCCAATGCCGTTCCTCAGCCGGGACAACCCTATGGTTATCTCAGCTACGTGAGGGGGAAATCCATAGATTATAGCCCCTCTAGCATAGAGAGGATGCTAATGGTGAAGCAGACAACCTCCAATCGGAGCTATGAGGAAAGAATGAAACAATAAGACCCAGGATTTGATGAAATCCTCAATGAAATCTGTGTGTTGAATGTGCAATGGATAAACGACAAGGATGGGATACCCAACCAGCTAAGAAGAAGGGTGATGACTTGCATCATTTACCTTTCTTTCTTACATAAAAAGACTATAAAAGAGCACAAATCTCATTTGATCAGTACAATTCATGCATTAATTGATGAATATTATTGTACACTACTTTGAAGATGAGTTGTGCTGAATTGCAGGTGAAAAAATGTATCAAAAATGGGAAGAAGACAAGCAAGAAGCTGGGCGTGTGAAACTGGTGTGTCATTTGAGGGCAAATGCCACAAAAATGTATTGGCGTGGCACGCAAGAAGCTAAGCGTGGCACGCCAAATTCCAGAAGGGAGAACCAAGCATGCATGAGGGCGTGGCATGCTAGTAATAAATTCCAGAGAGCAAAGAAGAAGAACACATGAAGGGCGTGGCACGCCAGGCTGGGCGTGGCACGCCAGATCCAATAACCATCATGGGTGTGCCACTTGAAGTCGAAGGCGTGGCACGCCAACCTCTCAATCTCACTTTGGCGTGCCACTTGAGCAACCAAGCGTGGCACACCAGACATCATAAGCAAGATCTGGGTGTGCCACTTAGTGTCGAAGGCGTGGCACGCCAGGCCCAAAAACTCACTTTGGCGTGCCACTTGAAGGTCAAGGCGTGGCACGACACTTACTGGAACAACACAAGATCATGGGGTGGCACGCCAACCTTCAGGCGTGGCACGCTGGTATAACTTTCCAGAAGGTGTGGAAGAAGCCAATTACAATAGGCGTGCCACTTGAGCTCGAAGGCGTGGCACGCCAATGACTATTCTTCACTTAGGCGTGCCACTTGAGCAACAAGGCGTGGCACGCCAATGCCATTCAGAGGCAAGAGAAGACTGGGCGTGCCACTTGAGTTCGTGGCGTGGCACACCAAGCAGAGGGGCCAATTACATAACAAGGGCATGGCACGCCACACCCTGGGCGTGCCACGCTAGTGCAACTTTCCAGAGAACTCAACCAAGTACACAACAAGGGCATGGCACGCCAGCGTTTAGGCGTGGCATGCCAGCTTTTAGGCGTGGTACGCCAGTTCAAATTTCCAGAAGCAAGGAAAGTGGAGGAGTCAAAGGGCGTGCTACTTGAGCTCGAAGGCGTGGCACGCCAAGGTTGAAGAGGGACGAGCGTGGCACTTGAAGGATTGAGCGTGGCACGCCAAGCCATTTTGCAAGGCACGTGACACGCCTGAGAAGCGCCAACCACACGCCAGCTAAGGGGTCACATTTATTAAGTGCTTTCTTTCCCTCCAAAATGTAATTTTCCTTTTTCACTTTTGTAATTTTTTTTATTTTCACTAGGAATAGTATATATACCCCAAAAGAGTACTGAAGAAGGGGTTAAGCAGTTAGTTCTAGATCCACTTTTACATTCCACTTTTGAGTACTTTCTAAGCTATGAGTAGCTAATTTCCCTCTCATTGAGAGAAGGAGCTCTGTTGTACTTAATGAATTGATAATAGTAAAATTCTTCTTCTCTTCATCTTCTCTTGATTTGCTAGGAGGAATTTCGTGCTTAATGTTTAGTATTCAATCATCTTGGGAAAGAGATTGAATGCAATTGGGTTTCATGGGAACCTTGGGAAAGGAAACATGAAACCATGCTTGAAATCCCTTCTCACATTTGAGTAGATTATGGGTTTTGGTGATGGGATACGTGACATATAATCCCCCCTCTACTTGAATCTACAAAGGTGTGTGGTATAATCAGGGACCAAGCATATCTCTCTTCATGAGAAATTAAACCAAGGAATTGGCTATTAATCAAGATCTGAGAGATTGAGTCACCAAGGGTTTGGGGCTCAATCAATCATAATTGCCAAGAGGTTAGTGAGTTGCATGATTGAAGGAGATCTAAGCTAGATTTGATCCAAAGAGACAACATCTCCCAATCTCAATGAATTTCCCATTCTCATCTATCCATTTCTATAGCTCAATTTTATTTTCAACAATTCCCCATTCCCATTTACATTCAAGTCATTTATGATTCAGAAATTTACATTCTGTAATTTCCATTCATGCACTTTAATGCTTTTCTTTATATTCTAGTCATTTACATTTATGCCATTTATAATTCT
This sequence comes from Arachis stenosperma, assembly GCF_014773155.1. Classification (NCBI taxonomy): domain Eukaryota; kingdom Viridiplantae; phylum Streptophyta; class Magnoliopsida; order Fabales; family Fabaceae; genus Arachis; species Arachis stenosperma. The sequence continues at coordinate 94,108,700 of NC_080379.1, read as the reverse complement.
GCACCTCACATTATTATTGATCCGCTTGACTAATTCACCAATCAATTAAAACTGCTTGAGTTTGCCAATCTCTGTGGATACGATCCCACTCCTCTGTGGGTTATTACATGGCGATAATTCTGGTGCGCTTGCTAGAAAAACTCGTTCACTAAATTTTGAAAGTGGGTAGTGAATGAGATTCATCAAAGGGATTTGAGCCTCCAAGCTAGAGGGTGGCTGGAATTTGTAAGGAGATCCCTAATCCCCACATCCAACACTTCGGAGGTGACCAACGAGAGAGCTGTACTCATCTACAGCATCATGAAAGGTGAGAATGTCAATGTTGGGGGAGTTGATTGCCAACAACATCAATAAAGTGTTGAAGAGCACCAGCGATAACACAAGGTTGGCATTCCCCAGCATGATACAGAGGCTGTGTGATGAAGCTGGAGTTGAGAAGATAATTGATGAAGTGCTAGTGAAGCAAGACAAATTCATAACTGCCAAGAAGATGGCCAAAGTGGTAGCTGTCAACCCACTTCAGAGGGCTAGGGAGCATAGAGCTGCTCATGCTCATATGCCACAACAACAACAAAAAGAAGAAGAGGCAGATGAGCAACCACAATTCCCAGCACTCCAACCACCACCACCACCACCATATCAACAATACCAACAATTTCCTAAAGGATTCAACTAGGAGTAACTGCAAGGAGATATACACCAAATGAGAGGAGACCTACACCATCTGAAGGAATATGTCAATCAATTCAAGGACAGCCAACAACAACAATGGAGCCAAGTGAAGGAGAACATACAACAACTCCAGGGAAGCATGGAGCAGCTGAAGGAGCATCGAGACTAGGTCAACTAGGGGGAGATTTAAGGCAACCTAGGAATGATTCTAGAACCCCAATTACATCAAATGGGAAGCCTAGCTGAGTTCAAACACCTTTACGATGCCAGAACTTTAGCAAGAGAAGACTATGATTGCTACGCATAAACAAAGTTGAGCTACTTGTGCAATGCAGTAGCCAACCTGAATTCCAATTACCCTACCTATATGCAAAAACTGAAGGAACTCAGTGCACGGCAGGAGGAAATCGCATACCAGCACAAAGAGAATGTGAAATCCTACATGAGAAGGCTGGGATTTTGGAAGTCAAAGGATAAAAAGGCACAAGAAGGGTCTTCCAAGAAAGATGACTCCTCATCTTCCAAGAAAAAATACAAAGGGAAGGGGCCAATGAATTGAAGCTGCTCAAGGTTGTTAAGTCCTATGGTTGACACTCTCTATTTTTTGAATCATGTTTGAGTTTTTATCTGTATGTTTTAATTTCTGTTGAAAATAAATAGTACTGCTAGGATAGTTTATGTTTCATGCTTAGTTGTTTGTGACTGAAGTCTTTTGTGAGTCCTTTGAATTACAAGAAAGAAAATGCAATGTTAATTTCAAGTCTTTTTCATCATCAATAAAGAATAGTTTGTCCCCATAAGAGTTGTTTGTGAGTTGTGCAAGAACAAGAGTAAAAGAGACCAAGACCAAGAGAGATCATTCACAAACTAAAGGACAAGAAACTAAGTGTAGAACCTTGAATGAAATAAAAACAAAAGGAGTCCTGAAAGGCAACTAGTCTTAAAAAGTATGACAAATAGAGGATAAGGGGTGCTCCTTGAATATCTATAGAACCAAGAAGTAGTAAGCAATACAGACCCAAGGCTCTGAGCATCAACTACTAGGGTAACGAGAAACATTAAAAAGCTCAAAAGAGTTGAAAATCCTAGTAGATGCTTGTGGTGAAGATGTGTCAAGAAGAGGCATGGGCAAGTAAATTTTTAGGGGTGTTTCAACACCTAGTACCTTAAAGCCAACTGGTTTGGGAGTGCTAATTGAAAGCCTAACTAAAGGGTTGTCTTGAGATAAAACACTTAGAGTCGTGGTCAATAAACAGAAGAGAAAGAACAATCAAAGAAGAAAATGAAATGAATCTTACTACTTCAAGGTGACAATCAATAAAAAGGACCCCTGAAACCTATGTTTGAAAGAACTCTCAAGGATTTAGAAGCTCTTTATGGCATTTAAACCAAAATATGCATGCATATGTTAAACACTTAGTCCTATCCTTAGTAATGTTTTGTGTCCACTTGAGGTCAAGTCTCAATTCTTATAGAAACCACTCACATTGATTTGCTTGGGACAAGCAAAGCTTAAGTTTGGTGTTGTGATGATTTGCATCATCTACCCTTTTTTCTTGCTAAAAAAGGACCACAAAAGAGCATAATCTCATTTGATCATTGCAATTCATGCAATATTTGATGGATAGTATAGTACATTGCTTTAAAATAAGGTTGTGCTAAATTTCAGGTGAAAAAGACATCAAAAATGGGAAGAAAACAACAAAACAAGCTGGGCATGTGAAATGGGTGTGCCACATGGAGCAAACGCCACAAAAAGTACACTAGCGTGGCACACCAATGTAATTTTCTAGAGAGCAACATTGAAGGCCATCAAAGGGGCGTGGCACGCCTAGCCCATCATTTACTATAGGGCGTGCCACTTGGTGTCGAAGGCGTGGCACGCCAGCTTCAAAAGTCACTTGGGCATGCAACTTGAGGAGTCAGCCGTGGCACGCCAAGCTTGAGGAACCAACAAATGAATGGGCGTGCCACTTGAGCAACATGGCGTGGCACACTAGTACAAGATTCCAGAGGAGAAGTTGAAAGCTAAAAAATGCCTGGGCGTGCCACTTGAGATCGAAGGCATGGCACGCCAAGCTCTCATCCCCACTTAGGCGTGCCACTTGAGCAACCAGGCATGGCACACCAATACACAAGGAAGCCAAAGAAAGGGCTGGGTATGCCACTTGGTGTCGAAGGCATTGCACGCCAGCTCAAGAATCTCACTATGGCGTGCCACTTGAATGCTGGGCGTGGCACGCCAGCTATTGGAACCAAGGCAAGATGATGGGCGTGGCACGCCAGCCTCTGGGCGTCGCATGGTGCACGAAATTGCAATCACACTTGCAATTCTGCACAACTAACCAGCAAGTGCACTGGGTCGTCCAAGTAATACCTTACGTGAGTAAGGGTCGATCCCACAGAGATTGTCGGCTTGAAGTAAGCTATGGTTATTTTGTAACTCTTAGTCAGGAGATTAATAATGAAAAGGGGATTTGTTTGCAATATAATAGAAGAGCATGAAATAAAAGGTACTTGTGATTCAATAATGGAAAATAGGTTGGAGTTTTGGAGATGCTTGATGCCAGGGCATCTAGACCAGTTTCACTGACCTTTTATTTATTGTTTTATGGTAGTTTCATGCATTTTCTTAGTGAATAAGGCAAGTTTTGGATGAAAATACACTTACACCTTGATTCAAGCAACTATTGTGAATTTCACATGATTTCATGAGGATTTTGCTAGAATTGAATGATAAATTGATGATGCATCATCTCATGACTTTGGCTAGAGCTTTGATGCACTTTATTTGCTTGATTTCAGGACAAAAGAAGCAAGGAAGAACCATGTTAGTACTCACGTTAATCTAGTTAACGTGACTACTAACGTGGAATGGTAAATAGCTTGCAACGTTAAGGAGAAAAGTGATCACCAATAACGCCCGCGAAGCCATCATAAGCCCACGTTAATTGCCACGTTAACTAAGTTAACTGGTAGTTAACGTAGAGACAAAAGAAAGCTCCAACGTTAGTGGTAAACATGAACACCACTAACGTTCCAAGAATTGGCAATGAGCCACGTTAAGAGTCACGTTAACTTAGTTAACGTGAACTCTAACGTGGAAGAGAGGAACAATGCCAACGTTAATGACACTCACCTTTGTCACTAACGTTGGATCAACTAGCATTGCCCACGTTAGTGGTCACGTTAAGACCACTAACGTGAAAGTTAACGTAGAGCTGAGATTGATGAGCCAACGTTAGTGACACTCACCTTTATCACTAACGTTGGAAGATGGCATTACTACCACGTTAGTGGCCACGTTAACTTAGTTAACGTGAGCTCTAACGTGGAGAGTAGGGGCACTTTGAGCGTTAGTGACAAAGGTAAGTGTCACTAACGCTCTCGAAGGTGAGGCATAACCATGTTAAGAGCCACGTTAGTTACACTAACGTGAACTCTAACGTAGGGACAAAGGGTTATAAGCCAACGTTATTGGGAAAGGTGAGTCCCAATAACGCTAGCAAAGATTTACAAAGGCAACGTTAGTGGTCACGTTAGTGCCACTTACGTTGGAGTTAACGTAGGCTATATGGGGTTGGAACGTTAGTGAAAATTGTGATTGCCACTAACGTTCTCGAACCCACAATGTCACTTAACGTGAACTTCACTAACGCCCATGCCTAATTCATACTTCTCTATAAGCTGGGCCCACTAAAGATTGGAATTGCTTCAACTCAAGATCCAAAGCCCACATCCAAGACTTGAAGAACTCACTAGAAGATCAAGAGGAGTAGTATATATAGGAGTAGTTTTGAACTATAGAAGAGCTTAGCACTTTGGAGAACTACTCTCTGTAATTTTACTTTTCTGCCTTTTTAGCTGGGATGTATTATTTTTTGCCATTTTCCATTTCTAGAGCTATGAACAACTAAACCCCTTTCATTGGGTTAGGGAGCTCTGTTGTAATTTGATGGATCAATTATAGTTTTCATTCTCTTCTTCTTTCTTCTCTTTTGATTTACTAGAAAGCTTTCGATATTAATTCAATTGGTTAGTTGTCTTGGAAAAGAAACTCTCCATAATTAGATCTCCTCTGAGCCTTGGAAAAGGGATGAGGAGATCATGCTAGAAATGCTTTCTCATGTTGGACCAAATTGGTGTCTGGGCGGATATAGTGACATGTAATCCTCCCAACACTTTGATTTGGAAATACATGTGGTATAATCAGTGACCATACTTCATCTCTTCCCATGAGCAATTAAATCAAAGAATTGGGAAATTGTTCAAGCTTAGAGAGATTGGATTACCAAGGAATTGGAATCTAATCACCTAAGATTGCCAAGGAGATCAATAGATGCATTAATTGAGGAAGAGATGAAAATGAACTTGATCCGGAGAATACAACATCTCCTGAGCCCAATGAATTCCCCATTTCTGATCTTACCCATTCTCTTTATTTTTTGTCATTTATTTTCATGCTCATTACCCCAAATCCCCATTTGAGATTCTGTATTTTATTTTCTGCTATTTACTTTGCCGTCATTTAATTTTTTGCAATTCTCAAACTACACTCTGTTTAGCTCAACTAGCATACTCTTCCAACTAAAGTTGCTTGACCAATCAATCCCTATGGGATTCGACCTCACTCTATTGTGAGTTTTTACTTGACGACAAATTTGGTATACTTCCCGAAGGGAAATTTATTGAGAGACAAGTTTTCGTGCATCAAGTTTATGGCGCCATTATCGGGGATTGATTTTGTATCAATAATGATTAAGTTGGAAGCTCACTAGATTGAGCATTTTTCCTTTGTTTGTTTACTTTATTCAGTCATTTATTTTCACTTTGTTTAACTTCTTCCTCATTCTCTATACCCTCTCTGTTTTTCTTTCTTTCTTTGTTATTATCTACAATTCTGCTCACTAACCCACTAACTGTTTGATAATTTGCATCACTCACACTAATAATCACTCTAACAAGAATAACCTCTTCATTTTATCTCTTGCTGCGTGTTTTGTTAGTTGTATGACAGAGAGAAGAGGGGGAACCTCAACTTCCTTCAATTCAGAACCTGAGAGAACCTTCTGGAGATTAAGGAGGGAAGCAAGAGGGAAAGGAGTTGCTGGTGCTAAGAAAGAGGAAGAGTACTTTGAACCCAACATGGAAGAGAACTTGGAAAACAATTATGAAGAAGAAGCTCACAACCATGCTAGAGAAGGCCCTGCAAATCATGCTAGGCAAGAAAGGAGAGTTCTAAGCTCCTACATCAATCCAAATCCAGGAAATTGTGGAAGTAGCATCCATAAGCCCACCATACATGCCAACAACTTTGAACTAAAACCCCAGCTCATCACCCTTGTTCAGAACAACTGCTCATTTGGAGTAAGTGCTCAAGAAGACCCCAATTAACATCTAACCACCTTCCTGAGAATTTGTGACACTGTGAAGTCTAATGGAGTCCACCCGGATGTCTATAGGCTGCTGTTGTTCCCTTTTTCACTCAGGGACAAGGCATCCAAGTGGCTCGAATCCTTTCCAAAGGAGAGTTTGACAAATTGGAAAGATGTGGTGAACAAATTTTTGGCAAGATTCTACCCTCCTCAAAGAATTAACAGGCTGAGAGCTGAGGTGCAGACTTTCAGGCAACAAGATGGTGAGACTCTCTATGAGGTATGGGAGAGGTTCAAGGACTTAACAAGAAGATGCCCACCAGATATGTTCAATGAATGGGTGCAACTTCACATTTTCTATGAAGGTCTTTCCTATGAGTCAAAGAAGGCTGTAGATCATTCATCAGGGGGCTCTCTAAACAAGAAGCAAACCATTGAAGAAGCCATAGGTGTCATTGAAACAGTAGCTGAGAATGACTACTTCTATGCCTCTGAAAGAAGTAACACTCGAGGAGTAATGGAGCTGAACCACATGGATGCATTGCTAGCTCAAAATAAGATGATCACCAAGTAGCTAGCAGATCTCACCAAAAAGGTGGAGGAAAACCAAGTTGCAGCAGTCATCACTTCATCACCAACTCAAGAAGGAGAGAATATAGGAGAAGAAGGTGACTGGTAACAAGCCAACTATGTTGGAAACTGATGAGCGGATAATTTATACGCTTTTTGGCATTATTTTTAGGTAGTTTTTAGTAGGATCTAGCTACTTTTAGGGATGTTTTCGTTAGTTTTTATGCTAAATTCACATTTCTGGACTTTACTATGAGTTTGTGTGATTTTCTGTGATTTCAGGTAATTTTTGGCTGAAATTGAGGGACCTGAGCAAAATTCTGATAAAAGGCTGACAAAGGACTGCTGATGTTGTTGGATTCTGACCTCCCGACACTCAAAATGGATTTTCTGGAGCTACAGAACTCCAAATGGCGCGCTCTTAACTGCGTTGAAAAGTAGACATCCAGAGCTTTCCAGCAATATATAATACTCCATACTTTATTCATAATTTGATTACGTAAACTGGCGCTCAACGCCAGTTCCATGCTGCATTCTGGAGTCAAACGCCAGAAACACGTCACGAACCAGAGTTGAACGCCCAAAACACGTTACAACTTGGCGTTCAACTTCAAGATAAGCCTCAGTTCGTGGATAGAACAAGCTCAGCCCAAGCACACACCAAGTGGGCCCCGAAAGTGGATTTATGCATCAATTACTTACTTCTGTAAACCCTAAGTAGCTAGTTTATTATAAATAGGACATTTTACTATTGTATTTTCATCCTGGATTGTACTTTTGATCCTGTGATCACGTTCTGGGGGCTGGCCATTCGGCCATGCCTGAACTTTCATCACTTATGTATTTTCAACGGTGGAGTTTCTACACACCATAGATTAAGGGTGTGGAGCTCTGCTGTACCTCAAGTTTCAATGCAAGTACTACTATTTTCTATTCAATTCGACTTATTCCTATTCTAAGATATTCGTTGCACTTCAACATGATGAATGTGATGATCCGTGACACTCATCATCATTCTCACCTATGAACGCGTGACTGACAACCACTTCCGTTCTACCTTAGACCGGGCGCATATCTCTTGGATTCCTTAATCAGAATCTTCGTGGTATAAGCTAGAATTGATGGCGGCATTCATGGGAATCCGGAAAGTCTAACTTTGTCTGTGGTATTCTGAGTAGGATTCCGTGATTGAATGACTGTGACGAGCTTCAAACTCGCGATTGCTGGGCGTGATGACAAACGCAAAAGAATCAAGGGATTCTATTCCAACATGATTGAGAATCGACAGATGATTAGCTGTGCTATGACAGAGCATTTGGACCATTTTCACTGAGAGGATGGGATGTAGCCATTGACAACGGTGATGCCCTACATACAGCTTGCCATGGAAAGGAGTAAGAAGGATTGGATGAAAGCAATAGGAAAGCAGAGATTCAAAAGGAACACAGCACCTCCATACACCTATCTGAAATTCCCACTAATGAATTTACATAAGTATTTCTATCCTTTATTATTTAATTAAGTATCTCTTTATATTTTCCGAAAACCACTATCAATTTGAATCCGCCTGACTGAGATTTACAAGGTGACCATAGCTTGCTTCATACCAACAATCTCTGTGGGATCGACCCTTACTCACGTAAGGTATTACTTGGACGACCCAGTACACTTGCTAGTTAGTTGTGCAGAGTTGTGACAAAGTGTAATTCATGTTTAAGAGCACCAAGTCTTTGGAACCATTGTTTATGATCATAATTTCGTCCACCAGAAACTCACCTAGACAAATCCATGACCCATACTCCAAAACCTACAACTTTGGATGGAGAAATCACCCCAACTTTGGTTGGGGAAATCAACAAGACCAAGGTCAAGACCAGAGATGCCACAACCTCAACTCCAACAACAATGCAACTCACTAACATACCTCACAAATATCCTATCAACACCCACCTAACCCCAATCCATCATCAATAACAGACGATAGACTTTCAAAAATTGAGACTCTACTTGAAGATTTATGTAGAGAAGTCCAAGACAATAAGGTGTTTAAGAAAGAAGTGCGAGCCAATATCAAAAACCAAGGAGAAAACATCAAGAGACTGGAGTCTATCTCAACAAATTCCCAAACCCACTGATGGATTTCCCAGTGACACGGAGAAGAATCCAAGAGGAGAAATAAAGAAAGTAAAGTGGGAAGAATGTAAGATGATCACCACAAGTGATGAGAGGAGTATGAATGAAGTAGAACACCTCCAAGACAATCAAAAGGGAAACCAGGAAGAAAAGAGCCATGCACCTCAACCCACACTCATGGAAGAGCTGAAGAAGAAGGAGACACTTAACCCATATGCACCATTTCTCCAAAGGCTTAAAAGTGGTGTAGCAGGGAGGATGCATTCAAGATTCTTCGACATGTTTGCATCTCTTGATGTAAATATACCATTTATTAAAGCCTTCCAGCAAATGCCTTTCTACATAAAGTATATAAAGGAGCTATTAGCCAGAAAGAGTTCTTTGAAAGGTGGACAAACAATAAAGATGAATAGGGATTGCAGTGCTCTCATTCAACCAGGGCCACTGATAAACCCTGATTACGTGGTTTATTTTGTGCTTATTTTGAGGGATTTATTCACCTTTTCCCACATTTATTCAATGAAATAGCATGATTTCGTAATTCTCCCTTGAATTGTGCTTGAATGTAAAAACATGCTTTTTAGGCCTTAAATCAGTCATTTTAATTCATTTTAATTCCATTCGATGCCTTGATGTGTTTGTTAAGTAATTTCAGGTCCATAAGGCAAGTATTGGATGGAAGAAATGAAGAGAAAAGCATACTAAGAGGAGAATGCATGAAGAAACAAAGATTTGGAATGCACCAATAGACGCGCACGCGTACAAGGCGCGCACGCGCAAAAGTGGTTTTCCACAAGGACGCGCACGCGTACATACCGCTTCCGCGCGGATGAGGATTTGCCAATCGACGCGCACGCGCACATGGCGCGCGCACACCGATACTCTTATATGGCCCACTTAATGGCAAAACGCTGGGGGCAATTTCTGAGCTGCCCAGGCCCAAATCCAACTTGTTTCTGAGTGTATTTCATGCAGAATTGAAGTCCAAGCAAGGGGGGAGCAATTAATTGTAGGTTTAGCATCATGTAGGTTAGTTTCTTGAGAGAGAAACTCCCTCTTCTCTCTAGAATTAGGTTAGTTTAATTTCCATCTTAGATCTAGGTTTAATTACATGTTTTTATCTTGTTTCTTTTATGATTTCTTACTTCTACTCCTTCATTCTCATGATTTGTAGTGTTAATTTCCCTTTTTGCTCTCTTTTATGTTCATGAACCCATGTTGGATTTGATTTACTTTTAATGCAATTTAATGTTTGTTGTTCTTTTATTGTTGATTTGAATTGTGGATTTACTTTTCTTGCAATTGGTAGTTGGTAGATTTTATATTCTTGCTCATTTACCATGCTTTCCATTTGTACCCACCAAGTGTTTGACAAAATGCTTGGTTGGTCCTTAGAGTAGATTTTGAGCATTCTTGGCTTGGAAAGGGTAATTAGGCAATCTTGAGTCATGAAACCCAACTTATGTTGGTGATCTAGAGTTGTTAGCTAGTATTGTTTCCATTGACGCTAATCTTTTGCTAATTTAATTAGTGAGTTGATTAGGACTTATGGAAGATTATTTCCATTGACGCTAATCTTTTGCTAGTTTAATTAGTAAGTTGATTAGGACTATTTGTTGGAGTTGACGTAATGAGATAAATTCTTGTTTATTATTGTGATATGATTGGTTAATCTTGTTTGACTTTCTCCCGATGTGTTGAGTTAACTAAATAGGATGAACTAATCATTGCATGACTAGGATGGAAAGCCTATGATCTCAATTCATTGCCATGAATGTCTCTCTTTATTACTTGCTTCCTTTAGTTATTTGTTTGATTTACTTTTCTTGCCCATTTAATTTCTTGCCTCTTTAATTTATTGCCCCTCTAATAAACCAAAACCCCTATACCCCTCATAGCCAATAAAGCATACACTTCATTGCAATTCCTCGTGAGATGACCCGGAGTCCAAATACTCCGATTAATTCTTATTGGGGTTTGTACTTGTGACAACTCAATATTTTTGCATGTGAGGACTCTTTGTTGGTGTAGAACTATATTTACAACGAGAATTCATTCATTTGAGGAAAATTCTATACCACACAAAAGTTCTCTCATTAAAATGGCGCCGTTCCCGGGGAGTTGCAATGGTGTTATGTTATTGGTTATTGTATATATGTGAATAGTGTGAATATGCTCGCTTTTGTTAGCTCTTGCTAGTTTTTAGGGTTTGGTTTTCTCTATCTCTTATTTGATTTTATTTCCATTTTTCTCTTGCTATCATGAATTTTCACTTTGTCTATGAGTTTGGTTCAAACTATGTTGTAGGAAATGAAAGCTTCAATGAGGATGTGCATCAAGGATTTGGAAATCAAAGGTGGGAGGAGCCCCAAGCTTATGGACAACCTTCTTGTCAACAACCCCCTCCGGACTCTTATGGGTACAATTCAAATCTTGATGCATACCAATCTAATATATGTGATGACCCTCATTGTGGTTGTCAACCACAATCATCATATGCACATGATCCCCCTCCTCAATATAGCCCTCCACCACACTCACGTGCCTCATACCACCATTCACCTCCATATGATCCTAACCCATACCCACCATACCAACCACCATATGAACCATATCTAGAACCACCACCTTTCCAATACCAATACTCCCATGAACCACAAAGTCCACACACACCACCTCAAGAATTTTACTAATATGAACCACCTTCCAACTACAATACCTTTCCCTCAAACAATGAACCCTCTCTTCCACCACGACCCTCCGATGAAGCCTTTATGCTAGAATTGAGAGATCTTGAATCTCATATCCTAAGGTAACACGAGGAGGATGAAAAAAAGTTTGCGGAGCTAAGAGCTAAGATGGCTATCATGGTAGAAGCCGTTAGCAACATAGTCTCATCCCGCCTAAGCCTATGCGATCAAGGCACTCCCATTGTTGAATAAGGAGAAGCACCCAAGGAGCTTAGTGAGGGAATGGACTTGAAGCTTCAAGGTGGAGAAGAAAAGTTAAAGCAAGAAGTGCAACAAGAGGAGAAGGTAGAGATTATTGAACCAAAGGAAGTAGTGGTTGGAACCTTAGGACATGTTGAGTACATAGAGGAATCACAAAGTGAAGAGCCTTCTTCCATGGAGTTTGAAGTTGATGTTGAGGAGGAGAGTGCACAACCTCCAAGGCACAATGTGATTGAAGAATTGGAAGAAGTATCCCAAGAAATAGGTCCTCCTATTTATGACGATTCCGAGTCAACATGTGATCCTTTTAAGCTTGAAGAACCCTTCCCCACTATACTTGGAATTGATGATGACGTAGATTTCACTCGACCTCCTATTTATGATTTGAGTGATGGGGAGGAGCTAGAAGACATTGGTGAAGAAGAGCTTGAACTTGAGGAACCTTGGCAAGAAGTAGAGTTTGAAGAACCTTGCCAAGTGGTGGAAGCCTCTAGAAGAGGATGGACGGGAGTGGAGCGTGCTTTGTCAAGATCAATGGGAACTCCTCCCCCTAGGTTGTCATCCAATCCTTCATTTGAGTGGGTAAAACTTCTAACTCTTAGCTTTATTATCCCACTTGAATATGGTATTCTTAAAACGGATAGCCAACTTAGGGCGCTTTGTGGAATTAAGCGTAAGAGGAGGATGTTTAGTGGTTGGCGTTGTAAGTTGGTGCACGAAATTGTGATCATCAATGGCGCCATCAACATGGTACGCTCAATTGCAATCTCAACTCTTTATCACAACTTCGCACAACTAACCAGCAAGTGCACTGGGTCGTCCAAGTAATAAACCTTACGCGAGTAAGGGTCGATCCCACGGAGATTGTTGGTATGAAGCAAGCTATGGTCACCTTGTAAATCTCAGTCAGGTAGATTCAAATGGTTATGGATGATATATGAATAAAGCATAAAATAAAGATAGAGATACTTATGTAATTCTTTGGTGAGAATTTCAGATAAGCGTATGGAGATGCTTCGTCCCTTCTGTCTCTCTGCTTTCCTATTGTCTTCATCCAATCCTTCTTACTCCTTTCCATGGCAAGCTGTATGTTGGGCATCACCGTTGTCAGTGGCTACAGTCCCGCCCTCTCAGTGAAAATGTTCAACGCACCCTGTCACGGCACGGCTAATCATCTGTCGGTTCTTAATCAGGCTGGAATAGAATCCATTGATTCTTTTGTGTCTGTCACTAACGCCCAGCCCTCAGGAGTTTGAAGCTCGTCACAGTCATTCAATCATTGAATCCTACTCAGAATACCACAGACAAGGTTTAGACCTTCCGGATTCTCTTGAATGCCGCCATCAATTCTAGCTTATACCACGAAGATTCCGATTAAGGGATCCAAGAGATATCCATTCAAGCCTTGTTTGCTTGTAGAACGGAGGTGGTTGTCACGCACACGTTCATAAGTGAGAATGATGATGAGCGTCACATAATCATCACATTCATCATGTTCTTGAGTGCGAATGAATATCTTAGAACAAGAATAAGCTGAATTGAATAGAAGAACAATAGTAATTGCATTAATACTCGAGGTACAGCAGAGCTCCACACCTTAATATATGGTGTGTAGAAACTCCACCGTTAAAAATACATAAGAACAAGGTCTAGGCATGGCCGAATGGCCAGCCTCCCAAAGAGGGTTCAATCATAAAAACATGATCAAAAGATGATCCTAAGATCTAAAGTGATCAAAAGATTCAAAGATCCAAAGATCCAAAGATCCAAAGATGAAAATACAATAATAAAAGGTCCTATATGTAGAGAACTAGTAGCCTAGGGTTTACAGAAATGAGTAAATGACATAAAAATCCACTTACGGGCCCACTTGGTGTGTGCTTGGGCTGAACATTGAAGCATTTTCGTGTAGAGACTTCTCTTGGAGTTAAACGCCAGCTTTTGTGCCAGTTTGGGCGTTTAACTCCCATTCTTGTGCCAGTTCCGACGTTTAACGCCGGGCATTCTTGAGCTGATTTGGAACGCCAGTTTGGGCCATCAAATCTCGGGAAAAGTATGGACTATTATACATTGCTGGAAAGCCCAGGATGTCTATTTTCCAACGCCGTTGAGAGCACGCCAATTGGGCTTCTGTAGCTCCAGAAAATCCACTTCGAGTGCAGGGAGGTCAGAATCCAACAGCATCTGCAGTCCTTTTCAGCCTCTGAATCAGATTTCTGCTCAGGTCCCTCAATTTCAGCCAGAAAATACCTGAAATCACAGAAAAACACACAAACTCATAGTAAAGTCCAGAAAAGTGAATTTTAACTAAAAACTAATAAAAATATAATAAAAACTAACTAAAATCTACTAAATACATACTAAAAACAATGCCAAAAAGCGTATAAATTATCCGCTCATCACAACACCAAACTTAAAATATTGCTTGTCCCCAAGGAACTGAAAATCAAATAAGATAAAGGGAAGAGAATATGCAATGAATTCTAAAAACATCTATGAAGATCAGTATTAATTAGATGAGCAGGGCTTTTAGCTTTTTGCCTCTAAACAGTTTTGGCATCTCACTCTATCCTTTGAAATTCAGAATGATTGGCTTCTATAAGAACTCAGAATCCAGATAGTGTTATTGATTTTCTTAGTTAAGTATGATGATTCTTGATCACAGCTACTTTATGAGTCTTGGCCGTGGCCCAAAGCACTCTGTCTTCCAGTATTACCACCGGATACATACATGCCACAGACACATAATTGGGTGAACCTTTTCAGATTGTGACTCAGCTTTGCTAGAGTCCCCAATTAGAGGTGTCCAGGGTTCTTAAGCACACTCTTTTTGCCTTGGATCACAACTTTATTATTTTTTTCTTCTTTTTTTTTCTCTTTTTTTTCTCTTTTTTTTTCGTTTTCTCTTTTCTCTCCTTTTTTTTTGAATATTCACTGCTTTTTCTTGCTTTAAGAATCATTTTTATGATTTTTCAGATCCTTAGTAACATGTCTCCTTTTTCATCATTCTTTCAAGAGCCAACATTCATGAACAACAAATTCAAAAGACATATGCACTGTTTAAGCATACATTCAGAAAACAAAAGTATTGCCACCACATCAAAATAATTAATCTGTTATAAAATTCAAAATTCAAGCAATTCTTCTCTTTTTCAATTAAGAACATTTTTCATTTAAGAAAGGTGATGGATTCATAGGACTTCATAACTTTAAGGCATAGACACTAAGACACTAATGATCATAAGACACAAACATAGATAAACATAAGCATTAAAATTCGAAAAACCAGAAAATAAAGAACAAGGAAATTAAAGGACGGGTCCACCTTAGTGATGGCAGCTTGTTCTTCCTCTTGAAGATCTTATGGAGTGCTTGAGCTCCTCAATGTCTCTTCGTTGCCTTTGTTGCTCCTCTCTCATGATTCTTTGATCTTCTCTAATTTCATGGAGGAGGATGGAATGTTCTTGGTGCTCCACCCTTAGTTGTCCCATGTTGGAACTCAATTCTCCTAGGGAGGTGTTGATTTGCTCCCAATAGTTTTATGGAGGAAAGTGCATCCCTTGAGGTATCTCAGGGATTTCATGATGAGTGGGATCTCTTGTTTGCTCCATCATTTTCTTAGTGATGGGCTTGTCCTCATCAATAGGGATGTCTCCCTCTATGTCAATTCCAACTGAATAACAGAGGTGACAAATGAGATGAGGAAAGGCTAACCTTGCCAAGGTAGAGGACTTGTCTGCCACCTTATAAAGTTCTTGGGCTATAACCTCATGAACTTCTAATTCCTCTCCAATCATGATGCTATGAATCATGATGGCCCGGTCTATAGTAACTTCAGACCGGTTGCTAGTGGGAATGATTGAGCGTTGGATAAACTCCAACCATCTCCTAGCCACGGGCTTGAGGTCATGCCTTCTCAATTGAACCGGCTTCCCTCTTGAATCTCTCTTCCATTGAGCGCCCTCTTCACTAATGTCTATGAGGACTTGGTCCAACCTTTGATCAAAGTTGACCCTTCTAGTGTAAGGGTGTTCATCTCCTTGCATCATGGGCAAGTTGAATGCCAACCTTACATTTTCCGGACTGAAATCTAAGCATTTCCCCCGAACCATTGTAAGCCAATTCTTTGGGTTTGGGTTCACACTTTGATCATGGCTCTTGGTGATCCATGCATTGGCATAGAACTCTTGAACCATTAAGATTCCGACTTGTTGAATGGGGTTGGTAAGAACTTCCCAACCTCTTCTTCGGATCTCATGTCGGATCTCCGGATATTCACTCTTTTTGAGTTTGAAAGGGACCTCGGGGATCACCTTCTTCAAGGCCACAACTTCATAGAAGTGGTCTTGATGCACCCTTGAGATGAATCTCTCCATCTCCCATGACTCGGAGGTGGAAGCTTTTGCCTTCCCTTTCCTCTTTCTAGAGGTTTCTCCGGCCTTGGATGCCATAAATGGTTATGGAAAAACAAAAAGCAATGCTTTTACCACACCAAACTTAGAAGGTTTGCTCGTCCTTGAGCAAAAGAAGAAATAAGAGAGTAGAAGAAGAAGGAATAGAGGAGATGGAGATGGCTTTGTGGTTCGGCCAAAGGGGGAGAAGTAGTGTTTAGGTTGTGTAAAAATGAAGGGGTGAATGTGGGTTTATATAGGGGTTGAGAGAGGGGTAGGGTTCGGCTATTGGAGGGTGGGTTTGGGAGGAAAAGTGGTTTGAATTTGAATGGTGAGGTGAGTGGGGTTTTATGAAGGATGGATGTGAGTGGTGAAGAGAAAGACGGGATTTGATAGGTGAGGGGTTTTGGGGAAGAGGTGTTGAGGTGATTGGTGAATGGGTGAAGAAGAGAGAGAGTGGTGTGGTAGGTGGGGATCCTGTGGGGTCCACAGATCTTGAGGTGTCAAGGAAAATTCATCCATGCACCAAGTGGCGAGCAAAAATGCTCTTTATGCCAATTCTGGCGTTAAACGCCAGGCTGGTGCCCATTTCTGGCGTTTAATGCCAACTTCTTGCCCTTTCCTGGCGTTTAACGCCAGTCTGGTGCCCCTTTCTGGCGTTAAACGCCCAGAATGGTGCCAAACTGGGCGTTAAACGCCCATTTGCTGCCCTTACTGGCGTTTAAACGCCAGCAAGGTCTTCCTCCAGGGCGTGCTGTTTTTCTTTCTGTTTTTTATTCTGTTTTTGCTTTTTCAATTGATTTTGTGACTTCTCATGATTATCAACCTACAGAAAATATAAAATAACAAAGGAAAATAGATAAATATAACATTGGGTTGCCTCCCAACAAGCGCATCTTTAATGTCAGTAGCTTGACAGAGGGCTCTCATGGAGCCTCACAGATACTCAGAGCAATGTTGGAACCTCCCAACACCAAACTTAGAGTTTGAATGTGGGGGTTCAACACCAAACTTAGAATTTGGTTGTGGCCTTCCAACACCAAACTTAGAGTTTGACTGTGGGGGCTCTGTTTGACTCTGTTTTGAGAGAAGCTCTTCATGCTTCCTCTCCATTGTGACAGAGGGATATCCTTGAGCTTTAAACATAAAGGATTCTTCATTCACTTGAATGATCAATTCTTCTCTGTCCACATCAATCACAACCTTTGCTGTGGCTAGGAAGGGTCTGCCAAGGATGATGGATTCATCCATGCACTTCCCAGTCTCTAGGACTATGAAATCAGCAGGGATGTAATGGTCTTCAATCTTTACCAGAACATCCTCTACAAGTCCATAAGCTTGTTTTCTTGAATTGTCTGCCATCTCTAGTGAGATTCTTGCAGCTTGTACCTCAAAGATCCCTAGCTTCTCCATTACAGAGAGAGGCATGAGGTTTATGCTTGACCCTAGGTCACATAGAGCCTTCTTAAAGGTCATGGTGCCTATGGTACAAGGTATTGAGAACTTTCCAGGATCTTGTCTCTTTTGAGGTAATTCCTGCCTAGACAAGTCATCCAGTTCTTTGGTGAGCAAAGGAGGTTCGTTCTCCCAAGTCTCATTACCAAATAACTTGTCATTTAGCTTCATGATTGCTCTAAGGTATTTAGCAACTTGCTCTTCAGTGACATACTCATCCTCTTCAGAGGAAGAATACTCATCAGAGCTCATAATTGGCAGAAGTAAATCCATTGGAATCTCTATGGTCTCAGTGTGAGCCTCAGATTCCCATGGTTCCTCATTAGGGAACTCATTGGAGGCCAGTGGACGTCCATTGAGGTCTTCCTCAGTGGCGTTCACTACCTCTCCCTCCTCTTCAAATTCGGCCATGTTAATGGCCTTGCACTCTCCTTTTGGATTTTCTTCTGTATTGCTTGGAAGAGTACTAGGAGGGAGTTCAGTAATTTTCTTGCTCAGCTGTCCCACTTGTGCCTCCAAGTTTCTAATGGAGGACCTTATTTCAGTCATGAAACTTTGAGTGGTTTTGATTAGATCAGAGACCATGGTTGCTAAGTTAGAGTGGCTCTGCTTAGAATTCTCTGTCTGTTGCTGAGAAGATGATGGAAAAGGCTTGCCATTGCTAAACCTGTTTCTTCCACCATTATTGCTGTTGAAACCTTGTTGAGGTATCTGTTGATCCTTCTATGAGAGATTTGGATGATTTCTCCATGAAGAATTATAGGTGTTTCCATAGGGTTCTCCCATGTAATTCACCTCTTCCATTGAAGGGTTCTCAGGATCATAAGCTTCTTCTTCAGATGAAGCATCCTTAGTACTGCCTGGTGCATTTTGCATTCCAGACAGACTTTGAGAAATCATATTGACTTGCTGAGTCAATATTTTGTTCTGAGCCAATATGGCATTCAGAGTATCAATCTCAAGAACTCCTTTCTTCTGATTTGTCCCATTGTTCACAGGATTCCTTTCACAGGATTCCTTTCACAGGCATCTTCTTCAGATGAAGAGATCCTCCAGCAGAGCTATCCAATGACATCTTGGATAGTTCAGACAGACCATCATAGAAAATACCTATGATGCTCCATTCAGAAAGCATGTCAGAGGGACACTTTCTGATCAATTGTTTGTATCTTTCCCAAGCTTCATAGAGGGATTCTCCTTTCTTCTGTCTGAAGGTTTGGACTTCCACTCTAAGCTTACTCAATTTTTGAGGTGGAAAGAACTTTGCCAAGAAGGCATTGACTAGCTTTTCCCAAGAGTTCAGGCTTTCTTTAGGTTGTGAGTCCAACCATATTCTAGCTCTGTCTCTTACAGCAAAAGGGGATAGCATAAGTCTGTAGACCTCAGGGTCAACCCTATTAGTTTTAACAGTGTCACAGATTTGTAAGAATTCAGCTAAAAACTGATGAGGATCTTCCAATGGAAGTCCATGGAACTTGCAATTCTGTTGCATTAGAGAAACTAATTGAGGCTTAAGCTCAAAGTTGTTTGCTCCAATGGCAGGGATAGAGATGCTTCTCCCATAGAAGTCGGGAGTAAGTGCAGTAAAGTCACCCAGCACCTTCCTTGCATTGTTGGCATTGTTGTTGTTTTCGGCTGCCATGGGTTCTTCTTCTTTGAAGATTTCTGTTAGGTCCTCTACAGAGAGTTGTGCCTTAGCTTCTCTTAGCTTTTGCTTCAAGGTCCTTTCAGGTTCAGGATCAGCCTCAACAAGAATGCTTTTGTCTTTGCTCCTGCTCATATGAAAGATAAGAGAACAAGAAAATATGGAATCCTCTATGTCACAGTATAGAGATTCCTTGAGGTGTCAGAGGAAAAGAAAAATAGAAGGAAGAGGTTGAAAATTCGAACTTATCAATGGAAGATGGATTTCGAATTGTGCATTGAGGAGTAGTGTTAGTCCATAAATAGAAGGATGTGAGAAGAAGGGAAGAAATTTTTGAAAATTAAGTAAAAGATTTTTTTTTAAAAAACATTTTGAAAAAAAAAAACTTATTGATTTTCGAAAACTAAGAGTGGAAAAGAAATCAAGTGATTTTTGAAAAAAGATTTTTAAATTAGAAATCAAAAAGATATGATTGAAAACTATTTTTAAAAAGATGTGAAAAAAAAAGATATGATTTGGAAAACAATTTAAAAAGAGATTTGATTTTAAAAAATTAATGACTTAGCTAACAAGAAAAGATATGATTCAAACATTAAACCTTTCTCAACAAAAAAGGCAACATACTTGAAATGTTGAATCAAATCATTAATTGATAGCAAGTATTTTTGAAAATGAAAGAAATTGATTTTGAAAAAGATTTGATTGAAAAGATTTGATTTGAAAAAGATTTAATTTTGAAAAGTTTTGAAAACTTGAAAAAAAATTTGAATTAAAAACAAAATCTTCCTTCTTGTGCCATCCTGGCGTTAAACGCCCAGAATGGTGCACATTCTGGCGTTTAACGCCCAAAGCTCTACCCTTTTGGGCGTTAAACGCCCAGCCACGCACCCTGGCTGGCATTTAAACGCCAGTTTTTCTTCTTCACTGGGCGTTTTGAACGTCCAGCTTTTTCTGTATAATTCCTCTGCTGTATGTTCTGAATCTTCAATTCTCTGTATTATTGACTTGAAAAGACACAAATTAAAAATATTTTTGGATTTTTAATAATGAGGAATAATCAAAATGCAGCTAAAATCAAATAACAATGCATGCAAGACACCAAACATAGAAGTTTGTATATGATAAACCCCATTTGTAGGGTTTATCTTGTATTGATTTTAGGGGATTTTATAACCTTTTACCCACATTTATCCATTGAAATAGCATGGTTTTATAACTTCTCCTTTAATTGTGCTTAAGAGTGAAAACATGCTTTTAGGACTTAAAATAGCAAAATCTAATTCTCCTTGATTCCATTAGATACCTTGATATGTTTGTTAAGTGATTTAAGGTTTAGGAGGCAAAGATTGGATCAAGGGAATGAAGAAAGAAGCATGAAAAGTTGGAGAACTCATGAAGAAATGAAAGAACCGGAAAACTGTCAAGCCGACCTCTTCGTACTTAAACGACCATAACTTGAGCTACAGAGGTCCAAATGATGCGGTTCCAGTTGGGTTAGAAAGCTAACATCCGGGGCTTCGAAACGATATAAGATTTGTCATAGTTGCTACAAGTATGGTGGCGCGCACGTGCATAGTATGCGCACGCACCGTTGCTGCCACCTGGTTCACTTAAAGCAAAACGTGGCCAGCGAATTCTAAAGCCTTGTGGGCCCAATCCAACTCATTTCTGATGCTATTTAACCCAAGGAATGAAGAGGGAAACACATGTTAGTTACCATTAGCATAGTTTAGTAGTTAGAGTTAGTTTCTAGAGAGAGAAGCTCTCACTTCTCTCTAGGATTAGGATTAGGATTAGGTTTAGTTCTTAGATCTAGGTTTTAATCTTTGCTTTCTTTTACTTCTACCTCTCAATTCTTTGTTGCTACATTCATCTTCCTCTATTCTTTTTTTGTAATTTCCTTTATGTTGTTCTTATATTTTGTTGTAGATCTAGTATTGTTCCTTCTACATTCTTCCAATTCAATAAGAGGTAATTCATACTAAATGTGTCTTCTTTGCTTTTCTATTGTTGATCTCTTGTTTTTGTAGTTGTAGATTCCTTTAATTCTTGCATTTAATAATGTTTACTTCTATTGCACTTTATGTGTTTGTTGAAATGTCTCTTTTAGTTTTAGTGTAGATTTTGTCCCTCTTGGCCTAGGTAGAGTAATTAGTGACACTTGAGTTATCTAATTCCTTTGTTGATTGATAATTGGAGAGATTGCTAATTGGTTTGGAGTGCACTAAAGCTAGTCTTTCCTTGGGAGTTGGCTAGGACTTGTGGCTCAAGTCAATTCATCCACTTGACTTTCATTTATTTAGTAAGGGTTAACTAAGTGGTAGCAATGAACAATTCTCATCACAATTGAGAAGGATAACTAGGATAGGACTTCTAGTTTTCATACCTTGCCAAGAGCCTTTTATAGTTGTTAGTTTATTTTCATTGCCATTTACTTTTCATGCTTCTTATCCAAAACCCCAAAATAACTCATAACCAATAACAAGACACTTTATTGTAATTCCTAGGGAGAACGACCCGAGGTTTGAATACTTCAGTTATTAATTTCAGGAGTTTGTTACTTGTGACAAACAATCTTTTGTATGAAAGGATTATTGTTGGTTTAGAAACTATACTTGCAACGAGAATTCATTTGTGAAATTCTAAACCATCAAAAATCCAATCATCAAAATGGCGCCGTTGCCGGGGAATTGCAATGGTGTTATGTTATTGGTTATTGTATATATGTGAATAGTGTGAATATGTTTGCTTTTGTTAGCTCTTACTAGTTTTAGGATTTAATTTTCTTGCTTCTTATTTGATTTTGTTTTCATTTTCCTCTTGCTATCATGAATTCTCACCTTGGCTATGAGTTTGGTTATCAACATGTTGTAGGAAATGAGGACTATAATGAAGATGTGCATCAAGAATGGGACAATCAAAGGTGGGAAGAACCATATGCATATGATCAATCTTCATGGCAACAACCTCCACCAATGCACTATGAAGAAGAGCCATTCTATGATGCATATCAATCCAATAGCTATGGTGAATCACCTTGTGACTTTCAAGAACCACCACTATATGACTATGAACCATATCCTCAACATAACTCTCAACCATACTCACAAGCCTCTTTTCACCAACCACCTTCATATGACCCTAATCCATATCCATCCTACCAACAACCATATGAGCTATATGAACCACACATAGAGCTACCACCACCCCAACATCAACATTTTCAAGAGCCACCCCCTCCATATTATTACCAAGATGAACCACCTCTAATATACGAAAATTTTCAACCACAAGATGAATACTACTTTCCACCACAACCTCCCATGGAAGAATACTCATATCCATTGATCCAAGAGCCAAATGATCCTAATCATATTATCCAAGAGGAACAAGAGTCAAGGGATCATCTCAAGGAAGCATTGGATCAATTTCAAGCAACCATGGAGTGTGTTGTGCAACAAGTGGGAAGAATGGAAAATATTGAACCACCACAACTCTACCAAGAAGAACCACCTTCCTACTATGAACCCTTTCCCCAAAATGATGAATCCTTCCAACCACCCCAATCTCTAATGGATGAAACCCTTGGTGTTCTTGTTCAAGGGCAAGAAGAGATGAAAAGGGATGTGCAAAATTTCATGGCCGCCTTGGATGCGGTAACAAATCAATTAGCCTCCCAATGTTTGAACACTCAAGGAACTCCCACGGCTACATGTGGAGAATCAAATGAAGAACATAGCATGAAGGAGAGATTGGAAACTCCGTTGGGAAATGAGAGAAGTTGCTTTGTATTGGAACAATTGGAGGAAGCTTTAATTGTTGAAGACAAGGAAGAAGTGGTAGAAGACTTAGGAGATGCGGAGCCTCCATGGGAACATAGAGTTGAAGAAAATCCCTTCAAGATGATTGAAATTGATGCTAGGGAGGAAAGTGCACACCTTCCAAGGCATATTCCATATGAAGACTTGGATGGGATAGAGAAAGAATTGAGTTCCCTTGGTGATGAAGATCAAGCATCAAGTCTTAGTGGTAAAGAATCCTTTGAGCATGAAGAACCTTCTCCGGTTGGATTTGAAAGCGTTGAGGAGGTAAATTTTTCTCATCCTCCCTATTATGATTTGAGTAAAGGAAAAGGTTTTGATAAAATTGTTGAACAAAGGATTGAGATTAAGAGATCTTGTGAAGAGGTGGAAGTCCCTAGAAATAGAAGAACGAGGGTTGGTTATGCTTTGTCAAGATCTTTGGAAGCATCTTGGCCTAGGTTGCCATCTACACCTTCATTTGAGTGGGTGAAATTCATTTCTATTAGTTTTATTATCCCACTTGAATATGGTTTGCTTGAAACGGATGGCCAACTTAGGGAAGTTTGTGGGATGAAGAGTAAGCGAAAAAGGTTTTGTGGTAGGCGTTGCAAATCAAGGCTCATTATGGTTGATGCATCAAACATGAGATATAAAGGTTGGAGTAGTGCTCAAATAGATGGGTCTAGGAGGATTGTTGGACACTTCATAGAGAATTCATCTTGCTTACCACCCGGATGGACTAATAATGATGATCAACCTCAAGATGGGTGTGAAAACAAAGTGTGGGATCCCGGATTACAAAAAGAGGACCAACTTTGGGAGCCCCAAGCTTGTGAAGAACTCCATCAACACTTGGCTCAACCCATAGGAAATCTTGGGGCACAATGGAGAACCAAGCATTGGTGGGAGTTCCAAGATGAATACAAGCACAAGCCACCTTGATGAGGAGCTCCCCATAAGTCCAACTTAAGGACAATAAACAAAAGTGCTAGGTGGGAGACAACCCACCAGGGTAACTTCTTTACATTTTCCTTTTTGTACACATTGGTAAAAGTAGTTTAAATTCATGTTTTGTTTAGTTAGTTGAGTTTAATTGGTAGTTTAGTATGTTAAATAAGGTTTTATGATATTTTGGTAGCTGTTTGGAGGTTTGGAATGCTTGGATTGGTGCAAAAACATAGCAAAAAGTTTTGAAAAACAGAGCACCATCCACGCGTACGCGCACTGCGTGCGTACGCGTGCATCAAGTGTTTTGGACCATCCACGCGAGCGCGCCATGCGTGCGTACGCGTGAATTGAGAAGTTCCACCCTCCACGCATTTTTCCAGAGAGTTGTGCCTGCACTGCGCCAACGTTGTGCCTTTGGCACAAACCTATTTGTGCGCTCGCGCACATGACAGTACGCGCCACTCTCGAAATACACCATCCGCGCGCGCGCGGCATGCGCGCGTACGCGTGGATTTCCTTCCTTCACCACATTTCTTTTCTTCTCCTCTTTCTATTTCTTTCCTCCTCCTTTCTTCTTCCCTCCTCCTACCCCTCATCCAACACTTCCAAACACCATGGATAACCATTTATTTTAGTTAGTTAATTAGTTAGTTGGTTAGTCGATTAGTTAGTTTTAGTTAGTTTTCATTTTATTTTCTCCTTTTTTTATTATAAGTGTTGGATTATTGACTTTGTTTACTATGCATTGCTGCCTCCTTATTGCCTAAATGCTATTTTAGCATGACTATTTTTTTTAGATAATATTTGTTGGATTCTATGATTGAGGTTATATTTTGCTACTTGGTTTTGAGTTTTTCATGCTTACCTTTTGAAAAATACCAAGTGATGAGAATTGCCTTCGAGCTTATAACTCCTTTGAATTGCATGTTGTAGCTAGCCATCATGTGATTTGAATCCTTTTCCTTGATTAGGCAACCTCTTGATAGATGATGTTGTGCATTTACCTTAATGCATTGTGTTTCATGATCATATGCATCCATAGGCTTTAACTTGAATGCTTTCATGCTTCTTTAATGCTTGTTTTACCTTACAAGTTTATTTAAAGCATCTCAAGCACACTAGAATAAGTGAAGTGCATGCTTCTTTTGTGACATAACTTTTAGGCTAATGTGTGTTCTAAACCGCGCAATTTAGAATTCACACACTTATTCGTCATTCATGTCACACTAATTTACTCACTCATTTCTAGTGATTTACCTCATTCCAACAAAGTATGCTTCCTTGCTTTTATAACTTCTCATCTTATGGTGTTCTATTTTTGTTTTTCATAAATGATGCACCACAAGCAATAACGGAAGCAAGACTAAGAACACGTAGCAATCCGGAGAGTCGCCGTACCCCTTGCTCATCTTTGAGTGCACCGAGGACGGTGCAAACTTTTAAGTGTGGGGAGGTCGTCCGACCAGTCGGCGATTTTGGGTGACAAATTTCTAATCCAAACACTTTTGCATTTCATTCTTGATTTTTAGGATTTTTACTTGCATTTTCTTATTTTTGCATATATATACACAATAAGCTTAGTCAAAATAATGAAAATTTTCAAGAATTCTATCTATAGGGCACCAATTGATTTGAGTGAAAACTTTTCATAAAACTTGTTTGAATTATATATATTGTGGATCATGTTTTTGAGCTAAGAACACAAGCTTGTGAGATTTGAGCCTAATGGTGTGGTTACATCTTATAACCACTTATTTTCCTTCTTGTGTGCATTATTCTCTTTCTATGATTGTAATCTTTGATTTGTTTGATTCTTTATGTCCATTATTTTGTGTATTCATGCATTTATATGATTGAGGCCATCATTTCATTGAGCTTACTTACCCAAATAGCCTTACCTTTTATCTTCCATTGTTAGCCAATTTGAGCCTACGCTTAACCCACTTGTTCTTATTTTAGCACATTACAAGCCTTTAAGTGAAAAACAATAATTGTTCCTTATTTGGATCTTTGATTAGCTTAGGCTAATGTGTGTGAGCATCATTCAAGAGTGGGAAAACTTGGGACATTGGGTGAATAAAAGGGTGTATTTTATATTTTGTTGAAAATATTGAGAATTGGGTACATACTCATATATTGATCAAATATAAAACCTTATGCATTGATGCTCTTGTATATAGAAAGAAAAAAAATGAGAAAAACAAAAGAAAAAGAAAAGAAAAAGAAAAATTATATGGAAAAGAAAAGAAAAAAAATAGAAAAAAAGAAAGAAATAAAAAGGGGACAAAATGCCCCAAAGTAAAGTTAAAAAAAATCAATGCATATGTGTTATGAAATAAAAAGGAAATACATGAGTATGTGAAAAAGTGAAAAATGGGTAGTTAGGTTTGAATTTAATTGTATAGGATGTCATAGGTTAGGTGGGAAGTCTAAGCTTATCAAAGATTCAAATTCCAAGCTCACTTAACCAAATATGCATCTTACCTTGACTCTAACCCCATTACAACCTATGAAAAGACCTCATGATATATGTATGCATGCATGAAATATTTGTTGATTGTTAGAAGAAAAACAAATCTTAGAAAGCATGATTAGGAGAGAATTGAGAGAATCAACCCTAAACACTTGAGCAAATAGAGTGCAAACACATCCGGTGAGGGTTTGATGCTCAATTACATGTCTCCACCTATGATCATCTCCTTTTATGCAAGTTTGTAAAAATATTTAATAGCTCAATTCAATTGTGGATTAGACTTGCTAGTCCTTTAGCCCTTATGCATATATGCTTCTTGGAAATTCATTTATTTTGACCAAGCAATTCCATTCATTTAGATAGTTGCATGTAGGTAGATTGCATATAGTTTATTTACATTGAATAAATGTTAATACCCTTTGCTTCTCTCTTGGCTTAAGCATGGGGACATGCTTGGTTTAAGTGTGGGGAGGTTGATAAACCCCATTTGTAGAGTTTATCTTGTATTGATTTTAGGGGATTTTATAACCTTTTACCCACATTTATCCATTGAAATAGCATGGTTTTATAACTTCTCCTTTAATTGTGCTTAAGAGTGAAAACATGCTTTTAGGACTTAAAATAGCTAAATCTAATTCTCCTTGATTCCATTAGATGCCTTGATATGTTTGTTAAGTGATTTAAGGTTTAGGAGGCAAAGATTGGATCAAGGGAATGAAGAAAGAAGCATGAAAAGTTGGAGAACTCGTGAAGAAATGAAAGAACCGGAAAGCTGTCAAGCCGACCTCTTCGCACTTAAACGACCATAACTTGAGCTACAGAGGTCCAAATGATGAGGTTCTAGTTGGGTTAGAAAGCCAACATCCAGGGCTTCGAAACGATATAAGATTTGCCATAGTTGCTACACGTATGGTGGCGCGCACGCGCATAGTACGCGCACGCGCCGTTGCTGCCACCTGGTTCACTTAAAGCAAAACGTGGCCAGCGAATTCTAAAGCCTTGTGGGCCCAATCCAACTCATTTCTGATGCTATTTAACCCAAGGAATAAAGAGGGAAACACATGTTAGTTACCATTAGCATAGTTTAGTAGTTAGAGTTAGTTTCTAGAGAGAGAAGCTCTCACTTCTCTCTAGGATTAGGATTAGGATTAGGTTTAGTTCTTAGATCTAGGTTTTAATCTTTGCTTTCTTCTACTTCTACCTCTCAATTCTTTGTTGCTACATTCATCTTCCTCTATTCTTTTGTTGTAATTTTCTTTATGTTGTTCTTATATTTTGTTGTAGATCTAGTATTGTTCCTTCTACATTCTTCCAATTCAATAAGAGGTAATTCATACTAAATGTGTCTTCTTTGCTTTTCTGTTGTTGATCTCTTGTTTTTGTAGTTGTAGATTCCTTTAATTCTTGCATTTAATAATGTTTACTTCTATTGCACTTTATGTGTTTGTTGAAATGTCTCTTTTAGTTTTAGCGTAGATTTTGTCCCTCTTGGCCTAGGTAGAGTAATTAGTGACACTTGAGTTATCTAATTCCTTTGTTGATTGATAATTGGAGAGATTGCTAATTGGTTTGGAGTGCACTAAAGCTAGTCTTTCCTTGGGAGTTGGCTAGGACTTGTGGCTCAAGTCAATTCATCCATTTGACTTTCCTTTATTTAGTAAGGGTTAACTAAGTGGTAGCAATGAACAATTCTCATTACAATTGAGAAGGATAACTAGGATAGGACTTCTAGTTTTCATACCTTGCCAAGAGCCTTTTATAGTTGTTAGTTTATTTTCATTGTCATTTACTTTTCATGCTTCTTATCCAAAACCCCAAAATAACTCATAACCAATAACAAGACACTTTATTGTAATTCCTAGGGAGAACGACCCGAGGTTTGAATACTTCGGTTATTAATTTCAGGGGTTTGTTACTTGTGACAAAACAATCTTTTGTATGAAAGGATTATTGTTGGTTTAGAAACTATACTTGCAACGAGAATTCATTTGTGAAATTCTAAACCGTCAAAAATCCAATCATCAGTATACTACTGACACTAACAAAATGAGAATGCATATAACAAAACACTCAAGTCAAGTGAATTCAAATATCAAAGCAAGGAAATCATCAAGAACATCTTGAAGATCACTTAAGACACATGAATGAATGCAAGAAGAACAGAAACATGCAATTGACACCAAACTTATCATGAGACACTAGACTCAACAAGAAACATAAAATTTTTTTTTTGGTTTTTATGATTTTGTAAATTTTTTTGGATTTTTCGAAGACTAAGTGGAAAAGAAAATAAAGATATCAAAATTCTTAATGAGAATTCCAAGAATCATGCAATGTTAGTCTAAAGCTTTAGTCTAAAGGAATTAGACATGGCTAGCCAAGCTTCAGCAAGACATTACATTCAAGAGCTAAATTAATGAGAATCAATCAGCTTTGGTGATGATAAGAACATCACCTTGAAACACTAGAATTCATTCTTAAGAACTCTGAAGAAAGATACCTAATCTAAGCAACAAGATGAACCGTCAGTTGTCCAAACTCAACAATCCCCGGCAACGGCGCCAAAAACTTGGTGCACGAAATTGTGATCATCAATGGCGCTGGTGCACGAAATTGCAATAACACTTTTGCAATCCCGCACAACTAACCAGCAAGTGCACTGGGTCGTCCAAGTAATACCTTGCGTGAGCAAGGGTCGATCCCACGGAGATTGTCGGCTTGAATCAAGCTATGGTTATCTTGTAAATCTTAGTCAGGATATCAGAGATTATCAGGATTGATTGTGAAAAGCAAAAGAACATGGAATGGTTACTTGTTTTGCAGTAATGGAGAATAGGTTGAGGTTTGGAGATGCTCCATCTTCTGAATCTCTGCTTTCCTACTGTCTTCTTCATCAAACACGCAAGTCTCCTTCCATGGCAAGCTGTGTGTAGGGTTTCACCGTTGTCAGTGGCTACCTCCCATCCTCTCATTGGAACGATTCCTAATGCCCTGTCACGGCACGGCATTCCATATGTCGGTTCTCAATCAGACCGGAGTAGAATCCAGTGATTCTTTTGGCGTCTGTCACTAACGCCCCGCCTTCAGGAGATTGAAGCACGTCACAGTCATTCAGTCATTGAATCCTACTCAGAATACCACAGACAAGGTTTAGACCTTCCGGATTCTCTTGAATGCCGCCATCAGTCTAGCTTATACCACGAAGATTCTGATAAAAGAATCCAAGAGATAACTACTTAATCTAAGGTAGAACAGAGGTGGTTGTCAGGCACATGTTCATAGTTGAGAATGATGATGATTGTCACTGATCATCACATTCATCCGGATTAAGAACAAGTATTATCTTAGAATGGAAGCAAGCATGATTGAATGAGAAACAGTAGTAATTGCATTAATCCATCAAGACACAGCAGAGCTCCTCACCCCCAACCATGGGGTTTAGAGGCTCATACTGTGGAAAGAAATGTGTACAAAATGTTATGAGGTCATCTGGTCCGGATTACAAAGTCAAAAGGTCCTATATGTAGTAAAATAGTATCCTAAGGTTTACAGAAATGAGTAAATGACAGAAAAATCCACTTCCGGGCCCACTTGGTGTGTACTTGGGCTGAGCATTGAAGCTTTTATGTGTAGAGACGTTTTCTGGAGTTAAACGCCAGTTCTCATGCCAGTTTGGGCGTTTAACTCCAAGTTTTATGCCAGTTCCAGCGTTTAACGCTGGAATTTCTGAGGCCGGATTGCTACGCAGGTTTGGGCCATCAAATCTTGGGCAAAGTATGGACTATTATATATTGTTGGAAAGCCCTGGATGTCTACTTTCCAATGCCGTTGAGAGCGCACCAATTGGGCTTCTGTAGCTCCAGAAAATCCACTTTGAGTGCAGGGAGGTCAGAATCCAACAGCATCTGCAGTCCTTTTCAGTCTCTGGATCAGATTTTTGCTCAGAACCTTCAATTTCAGTCAGAAAATACCTGAAATCACAGAAAAACACACGAACTCATAGTAAAGTCCAGAAAAGTGAATTTTAACTAAAAACTAAAAAATATAATAAAAACTCAACTAAAACTACCAAAAACACACTAAAAACAATGCCAAAAAGCATATAAATTATCCGCTCATCACAACACCAAACTTAAATTGTTGCTTGTCCCCAAGCAACTGAAAATCAAAATAGGATAAAAAGAAGAGAATATACTATAGACTCCAAAATATCAAAGAAACATAGTTCCAATTAGATGAGCGGGACTAGTAGCTTTTTGCCTCCGAACAGTTTTGGCATCTCACTCTATCCTTTGAAGTTCAGAATGATTGGCATCTATGAGAACTCAGAACTCAGTTAGTGTTATTGATTCTCCTAGTTAAGAATGATGATTCTTGAACATAGCTTATGTATGAGTCTTGGCTGTGGCCCAAAGCACTCTGTCTTCCAGTATTACCACCGGATACATACATGCCACAGACACATAATTGGGTGAACCTTTTCAGATTATGACTCAGCTTTGCTAAAGTCCCCAATTAGAGGTGTCCAGGGTTCTTAAGCACACTCTTGTTGCCTTGGATCACAACTTTATTTCCTTCTCTTTTTTTCTTTCTTTTTCTTTTTCTTTCTCTTTTTTTTTCGAAATTTTTTTTTTTTGTATTCACTGCTTTTTCTTGCTTCAAGAATCAATTTGATGTTTTTTCAGATCCTCAATAACAGTTCTCTTTCTCCTCATTCTTTCAAGAGCCAACAAATTTAACATTCTTAAAAACAACAAATTCAAGAGACATATGCACTGTTCAAGCATTCATTCAGAAAACAAAAAGTATTGTCACCACATCAAACTAATTCAACTAGTTTCAGAGATAAATTTCGAAATCCTGTACTTCTTGTTCTTTTGTGATTAAAGCATTTTTTCTTTTAAGAGAGGTGATGGATTCATAGGACATTCATAACTTTAAGGCATAACTTTAATTTTATTAATTATGAATTAAAAACAAGACTCAAAAATAGATATAGAATGAGACTAGAAAAACGAAAAATAAAAACAAAATAAAGGAAAATAAAAAAAACGAAAAACAGAGGCTCCTAATGATAGAGGTTTTCACAGAGTTAGGACTCAACAACCTTGATTTTGAGAAGTGGATGCTCCCTCAGCTTGAGAGGAGAGCTTTTGGCGTTTCAACTCTTGGAGTTCACGCCCCTGCTTCTCTTGTTCCTTCAGCAATTTGCAGAGCATGCAATTCTGATTCTGCTGTTCTTCCTTCAGTCGCTCCATAGTCTCTTGCAGCTTGTTAATAGATGCTTCTAGGCTGGACCAGTAGTCAATTCTTGGGAATTCAGGGAGGAATTCCTGCGCCCTCCTCTTGATGGAGTTGTCTTGCACTTGTCCTTCCATTGACTTCTTGGTGATTGGGTGTTCAATGGGTATGAACTCATCTACTCCCATCTTCACCCCAGCCTCTTTACAGAGCAAGGAAATCAAGCTTGGGTAAGCCAGTTTGGCCTCAGTGGAATTCTTATTTGCAATGGTGTAGATCTCACAAGCAATCACATGATGAACCTCCACTTCTTTTCCAAGCATAATGCAGTGAATCATCACTGCCCTCTTGATGGTGACCTCAGAACGGTTGCTAGTGGGCAATATGGAACGCCCAATAAAGTCTAGCCAACCTCTTGCAATTGGCTTGAGGTCTCCCCTCTTGAGTTGGTTTGGGACACCCTTTGAATTGGTTATCCACTTAGTCCCAGGGAGGCAGATGTCCTCTAGAACTTGATCCAACCCTTTATCTACTCTCACCATCCTCCTATTGAAGGAATCAGGATCATCTTGTAGCTGAGGTAGTTTGAAGATTTCTCTTATTTTGTCCAGATGGAAGTACATAACTTTCCCTCTGACCATGGTTCTGTGGGTATGGTAAGCGGTTCCAGTCATTCTTTGCTTATCTGTTAGCCACAGATTTGAGTAGAATTCCTGAACCATGTTCCTTCCAACCTTTGTCTCAGGATTGGTCAGAACTTCCCAACCTCTGTTTCGAATTTGTTCTTGGATCTCCGGATATTCATCTTCTTTCAGATCAAATTTAACTTCCGGGATCACTGACCTCAGACCCATTATTTTGTGATAATGGTCTTCATGTTCTTTGGTTAAGAACTTCTCTTCATTCCAAAGATTCTTTGGATTAGTCTCTTTCTTTCCTCTTGAGTTGGTTTGTTTTCCCTTGGGAGCCATGATCTTGATAGATCTTAGCTTAGTGATCACGGAAAAGCACACCAAACTTAGAGGTTTTGCTTGTCCTCAAGCAAAAAGAAAAGAAAGAAGAGAAGAGAGAGAGAGAGAGAGAGGAAATTCGAATGGTGTGAGGAAGGAGGGGTGAGGAACGTTCATTTATAGAGTGGGGGGAGGAGAATTTCGAAAACAAAGAGAGATTTGAAAGGAAATTTGAAAAGATTTTGAAAAAATTTGAGAAAAGGGTGAGTTTTTGAAGAAGATTTGAGATTATTTTGAAATAGATTTGAAGAATGGTTTTGATTTGTGAAGATTTGAAAGTGAATGATGAAAGGTTGAAGTGCATTTATGTAGAAGATTATGGGTAAAAAGAGGAAA
Organism: Arachis stenosperma; assembly: GCF_014773155.1. Classification (NCBI taxonomy): domain Eukaryota; kingdom Viridiplantae; phylum Streptophyta; class Magnoliopsida; order Fabales; family Fabaceae; genus Arachis; species Arachis stenosperma. Next base: position 94,075,697 of record NC_080379.1, on the reverse strand, counting down.
TTTTGAAAAAATTTGAGTTGAAAACAAAAATGTGGTCCCCCCCACCTTTCTGGCGTTAAACGCCCAGAATGGCACCCATTCTGGCGTTTAACGCCCACTTGGCACCCTTTTTGGGCGTTTAACGCCCAGCCAGGTACCCTGGCTGGCGTTAAACGCCAGAAAACCTTCCTCACTGGGCATTTTTCTGAACGCCCAGTGATGCTGCACACCTGGCGTTAAACGCCCAGAATAGTACCCATTCTGGCGTTTAACGCCCAGAATGGTACCATTACTGGCGTTAAACGCCCAGAATGGTACCCATTCTGGCGTTTAACGCCCAAAATGCACCTTACTGGCGTTTTTTCGCCAGTAAGCTCATTTTCTCTGCTTTTTGAGCTGAATCCTTCTGTAACTCTGTGAATTCCTTCATTTTTTGATATTTGCCTCTGTAAGAACAATCATACAACCTACTAATGACTGGGTTGCCTCCCAGTAAGCGCTTCTTTACTGTCTTTAGCTGGACTTTCACTGAAAATCACTCTAGTCTCAGTTTTGAGCACTCCTGCTCAAAGTTTCCTTCAAGATAGTGTTTGATTCTCTGTCCATTAACAATGAACTTCTTATCAGAATCAATATCCTGAAGCTCAACATATCCATATGGTGACACTCCTGTAATCACATATGGACCCCCCCAACGGGATTTGAGTTTTCCTGGAAACAGTTTGAGCCTAGAGTTGAAGAGCAGAACTTTTTGTCCTGGCTCAAAGACTCTGGTTGACAATTTCCTGTCATGCCATTTCTTTGCCTTTTCCTTATAAATTTTTGCATTTTCAAAGGCATTGAGTCTGAACTCCTCTAGCTCATTCAGCTGTAGCAGTCTTTTTTCACCAGCTAACTGTGTATCCATGTTTAGGAATCTGGTTGCCCAGTAGGCTTTATGTTCCAGTTCCACAGGCAAATGGCAGGCCTTCCCATACACCAATTGGTATGGAGAGGTGCCTATAGGAGTCTTGAATGCTGTTCTGTATGCCCACAGAGCATCATCCAAGCTCTTTGCCCAATCCTTTCTTCGGGCCATTACAGTCCGTTCTAAGATTCTTTTTAGTTCTCTGTTAGAGACCTCTGCTTGCCCATTTGTCTGTGGATGATACGGAGTTGCCACTTTGTGGCTAATTCCATATCTGACCATAGCAGAGTATAGTTGTTTATTGCAGAAATGAGTGCCCCCATCACTGATTAGCACTCTGGGAACGCCAAATCTGCTGAAAATGTTCTTCTGGAGGAATTTCAGTACGGTCTTAGTATCATTAGTGGGTGTAGCAATTGCTTCTACCCACTTAGATACATAGTCCACTGCCACCAGAATGTAAGTGTTTGAGTATGATGGTGGGAATGGCCCCATGAAGTCAATTCCCCATACATCAAACATCTCTATCTCTAATATCCCTTGTTGAGGCATGGCATATCCATGAGGCAGGTTACCAGCTCTTTGGCAACTGTCACAGTTACGCACAAACTCTCGGGAATCTTTATAGAGAGTAGGCCAGTAGAAGCCACATTGGAGGATTTTAGTGGCTGTTCGCTCACTTCCAAAATGTCCTCCATACTGTGATCCATGGCAGTGCCATAGGATCCTCTGTGCTTCTTCTCTGGGTACACACCTGCAGATCACTCCGTCAGCACATCTCTTAAAGAGATATGGTTCATCCCAGAGGTAGTACTTGGCATCTGAAATTAATTTCTTTTTCTGCATGTAACTGTACTCTTTGGGTATGAACCTCACAGCTTTATAGTTTGCAATGTCTGCAAACCATGGAGCTTCCTGAATGGCAAAGAGTTGCTCATCTGGGAAAGTCTCAGAAATCTCAGTAGAAGGGAGGGACGCCCCAACTACTGGTTCTATTCTGGACAGATGATCAGCTACCTGATTCTCTGTCCCTTTTCTGTCTCTTATTTCTATATCAAACTCTTGCAGAAGCAACACCCATCTGATAAGCCTGGGTTTTGAATCCTGCTTTGTGAGTAAGTATTTAAGAGCAGCATGGTCAGTGTACACAATCACCTTTGATCCCACTAAGTAGGATCTAAACTTGTCAATGGCATAGACCACTGCAAGTAATTCCTTTTCTGTGGTTGTGTAATTCTTCTGTGCATCATTTAGAACACGACTAGCATAATAAATGACATGCAGAAGTTTATTATGCCTCTGTCCCAACACTGCACCAATGGCATGATCACTGGCATCACACATTAATTCAAATGGTAATGCCCAATCTGGTGCAGAGATAACTGGTGCTGTGACCAACTTAGCTTTCAGGGTCTCAAATGCCTGCAGACACTCATTATCAAAGATAAATGGAGTGTCAGCAGCTAGCAGATTACTCAGAGGTTTGGCAATTTTCGAAAAATCCTTGATAAACCTTCTGTAAAATCCTGCATGTCCCAAAAAGCTTCTGATTGCCTTAACATTGGCAGGTGGTGGTAATTTTTCAATTACCTCTACCTTTGCCTTATCCACCTCTATTCCCCTGCTTGAAATTTTGTGCCCAAGGACAATTCCTTCAGTCACCATAAAGTGACATTTCTCCCAGTTTAAAACCAGGTTAGTCTCTTGGCATCTTTTCAGGACAAGTGATAGGTGGTTAAGACAGGAGCTGAATGAGTCTCCATATACTGAAAAGTCATCCATGAAGACTTCCAGAAATTTCTCTACCATATCTGAAAAGATAGAGAGCATGCACCTCTGAAAGGTTGCAGGTGCATTGCACAGACCAAAAGGCATTCTCCTATAGGCAAACACGCCTGAAGGGCAGGTGAATGCTGTTTTCTCTTGGTCCTGAGGGTCTACTGCAATTTGGTTGTAGCCTGAATAGCCATCCAAAAAGCAGTAATAATCATGGCCAGCTAGTCTTTCTAGCATTTGGTCTATGAATGGTAAAGGAAAATGATCCTTTCTGGTGGCTGTATTGAGCCTTCTGTAGTCAATACACATGCGCCACCCTGTGACTGTCCTTGTGGGAACCAGTTCATTTTTTTCATTATGAACCACTGTCATGCCTCCCTTTTTGGGAACAACTTGGACAGGGCTCACCTAGGGGCTATCAGAAATAGGATAAATGATCCCAGCCTCTAGTAATTTAGTGACCTCTTTCTGCACCACTTCCTTCATGGCAGGATTTAGCCTCCTCTGTGGTTGGACCACTGGTTTGGCATTATCCTCCAATAGGATCTTGTGCATGCATCTAGCTGGGCTAATGCCCTTAAGATCACTTATGGACCACCCAAGAGCTGTCTTGTGCGTCCTCAGCACTTGAATCAGTGCTTCCTCTTCCTGTGAATTTAAAGCAGAGCTTATAATCACTGGAAAAGTGTCACCCTCTCCCAGAAATGCATATTTCAGAGATGGTGGTAGAGGTTTGAGTTCTGGTTTGGGAGGCTTATCCTCCTCCTGAGGAATTTTCGAAAATTCCTTTACTTCCTCTAGTTCTTCTTGATCAGGTTGAGCATCTTTGAAGATGTCCTCAAGCTCTGATTATAGGCTTTCAGCCATATTGATCTCTTCTACCAGAGAATCAATAATGTCAACGTCCATGCAGTCTTCTGGTGTGTCTGGATGCTGCATAGCTTTCACAGCATTCAACTTGAACTCATCTTCATTGACTCTCAGGGTTACTTCCCCTTTATGTACATCAATGAGAGTTCGTCCAGTTGCTAGGAAAGGTCTTCCTAGAATGAGAGTTGCACTCTTGTGCTCCTCCATTTCCAGCACCACAAAGTCAGTTGGAAAGGCAAATGGCCCAACCTTGACAATCATGTCCTCTATTATGCCTGATGGGTATTTAATGGAACCATCAGCAAGCTGGAGGCATATCCTGGTTGGTTTGACTTCTCCAGTCAACCCAAGCTTTCTGATAGTGGATGCAGATATTAGATTGATGCTTGCTCCAAGATCACATAGGGCTATCTTGGTGCAGGCGCCTTCTAATGTGCAGGGTATCATAAAGCTTCCAGGATCTTGAAGCTTTTCTGGTAAGCTTTTCAAAATGACTGCACTGCATTCTTCAGTGAGAAACACTTTTTCAGTTTCTCTCCAATTCTTCTTATGGCTTAAGATCTCTTTCATGAACTTAGCATAAGAGGGTATTTGCTCAAGTGCCTCTGCAAACGGAATCTTTATTTCAAGAGTCCTTAGATAGTCTGCAAAGCGGGCAAATTGCTTATCCTGTTCCGCTTTACGGAGTTTCTGAGGATAAGGCATCTTGGCTTGATATTCTTCAACCTTAGATGCTGCAGGTTTATTCCTTACAGAAATGGTTGAAGAGGCCTTGTTAGGGGGATAATCATCAGAACTCTCAGGTGCCTGATTCTCCTTGGGCGTTTGAACGCCAGGAGTGGATGAAGTTTGGGCGTTAAACGCCAACTTCTCCCCCTTTTCTGGCGTTTGAACGCCAGAAATGGGCAGGGAATGGGCGTTTAACGCCAGCTTTCCTCCCTGTTCTGGCGTTTGAACGCCAGTATTGGGCAAGGAATGGGCGTTTAACGCCAACTTTCCTTCCCTTTCTGGCGTTTGAACGCCAGTAATATTCCTCTCTGGGCTCTTACTGTCCTCAGAGGGATTTTGAACAGAGGCTTGGTCATCCTCTGTCAACTGTTCCTTAATTGACTTCTTTCTCTTTTGAGCAGTGGCATTCAGTGTTTTCCCACTCCTCAGTTGAACTGCTTGACATTCTTCTGTTATTTGTTTAGATATTTGCTGTTTTGCTTGATTCAACTGCAGTTCTATGCTCTTGTTAGCAACCTTAGTATCATGGAGCATTTCTTTAAATTCTGCTAACTGTTCTGTCATCAGGAGCAATTGTTGATTAAGCTCATTCATCTGTTCTTGAGGATCAGGATCATTGACTACTGCCATGACCTCTTCTTGTGGAACGAATTCCTTGCTAGAATATAAGTATTGGTTTCTAGCAACAATGTCTATAAGCTCTTGAGCTTCTTCAATTGTCTTTCTCATGTGTATAGATCCACCAGCTGAGTGGTCTAAAGACATCTGAGCTTTTTCTGTAAGCCCATAGTAGAAGATGTCTAACTGTACCCACTCTGAAAACATTTCAGAGGGGCATTTTCTAAGCATACCTCTATACCTCTCCCAGGCATCATAAAGGGATTCATTATCCTCTTGTTTAAAGCCTTGGATGTCCAGCCTTAGCTGTGTCATCCTTTTCGGAGGGTAAAAATGATTCAGGAATTTTTCTGATAACTGTTTCCATGTCTTTATGCTTGCTGTAGGTTGGTTATTCAACCACCTTTTTGCTTGATTTTTTACAGCAAATGGAAACAGTAACAGTCTGTAGACATCCTGATCTACCTCTTTATCATGTATTGTGTCAGCAATTTGTAAGAACTGTGCCAGAAACTCAGTAGGTTCTTCCTCTGGAAGACCGGAATACTGGCAATTTTGCTGCACTATGATAATGAGTTGAGGGTTTAGCTCAAAGCTGCTTGCTTTGATGGGAGGTACACAGATGCTACTCCCATATGCAGCTGTACTGGGGTTGGCATAGGACCCCAGAGTCCTTCTGGACTGGTTAATTCCACTTAAGTCCATAATGGACAAAAGGGAAATGATAATAATTGCAAAGAGATAAATTTTGTTTGTTTTTTTTTTTTGAAATAACCGAAAAATAAAAATAAAAACAAAAAGGAAATTTAAAATAAAAATTCGAAAATCAAAAGGAAAATAAAATAAGATTTCGAAAATTAGAAAGAAAATAAGATCAAAGCAAATTGAGAACTGAATCAGTTAGTAAAGAAAAAGATTTTGAAAACAGCAATTAAGAAGATATGATTGAGAAAATTTTTATGAAAAAGATTTGATTCTTAAAAAGAGGAAAGAGAAAAACACCAAAAGACACCAAACTTAAAATTTTAGAAAATCAAACACTAATTTTTTTCGAAAATTTTAAAGGAAAAACACAAAGAGGATACCAAACTTAGAATTTTTATGAATCAAAAAGGGACTAAGAACATGCAAAAACGAAAATTTTAAAAGAAAAATAAAAGCATGCAATTGACACCAAACTTAGAATATGAAACTAGACTCAACTAAAAGACTCTAAACCAACAAAAATAAAACAATCCTAATCTAAGCAACAAGATAAGCCGTCAGTTGTCCAAACTCGAACAATCCCCGGCAACGGCGCCAAAAACTTGGTGCACGAAATTGCAATAACACTTTTGCAATCCCGCACAACTAACCAGCAAGTGCACTGGGTCGTCCAAGTAATACCTTGCGTGAGCAAGGGTCGATCCCACGGAGATTGTCGGCTTGAATCAAGCTATGGTTATCTTGTAAATCTTAGTCAGGATATCAGAGATTATCAAGATTGATTGTGAAAAGCAAAAGAACATGGAATGGTTACTTGTTTTGCAGTAATGGAGAATAGGTTGAGGTTTGGAGATGCTCCATCTTCTGAATCTCTGCTTTCCTACTGTCTTCTTCATCAAACACGCAAGTCTCCTTCCATGGCAAGCTGTGTGTAGGGTTTCACCGTTGTCAGTGGCTACCTCCCATCCTCTCATTGGAACGATTCCTAATGCCCTGTCACGGCACGACATTCCATATGTCGGTTCTCAATCAGACCGGAGTAGAATCCAGTGATTCTTTTGGCGTCTGTCACTAACGCCCCGCCTTTTGGAGATTGAAGCACGTCACAGTCATTCAGTCATTGAATCCTACTCAGAATACCACAGACAAGGTTTAGACCTTCCGGATTCTCTTGAATGCCGCCATCAGTCTAGCTTATACCACGAAGATTCCGATAAAAGAATCCAAGAGATAACTACTTAATCTAAGGTAGAACAGAGGTGGTTGTCAGGCACATGTTCATAGTTGAGAATGATGATGATTGTCACTGATCATCACATTCATCCGGATTAAGAACAAGTATTATCTTAGAATGGAAGCAAGCATGATTGAATGAGAAACAGTAGTAATTGCATTAATCCATCAAGACACAGCAGAGCTCCTCACCCCCAACCATGGGGTTTAGAGGCTCATACTGTGGAAAGAAACATGTACAAAATGTTATGAGGTCATCTCGTCCGGATTACAAAGTCAAAAGGTCCTATATGTAGTAAACTAATATCCTAAGGTTTACAGAAATGAGTAAATGACAGAAAAATCCACTTCCGGGCCCACTTGGTGTGTGCTTGGGCTGAGCATTGAAGCTTTTATGTGTAGAGACGTTTTCTGGAGTTAAACGCCAGTTCTCATGCCAGTTTGGGCGTTTAACTCCAAGTTTTATGCCAGTTCCGGCGTTTAACGCTGGAATTTCTGAGGCCGGATTGCTACGCAGGTTTGGGCCATCAAATCTTGGGCAAAGTATGGACTATTATATATTGCTGGAAAGCCCTGGATGTCTACTTTCCAATGCCGTTGAGAGCGCGCCAATTGGGCTTCTGTAGCTCCAGAAAATCCACTTCGAGTGCAGGGAGGTCAGAATCCAACAGCATCTGCAGTCCTTTTCAGTGTCTGGATCAGATTTTTGCTCAGAACCTTCAATTTCAGTCAGAAAATACCTGAAATCACAGAAAAACACACGAACTCATAGTAAAGTCCAGAAAAGTAAATTTTAACTAAAAACTAATAAAAATATAATAAAAACTCAACTAAAACTACCAAAAACACACTAAAAACAATGCCAAAAAGCATATAAATTATCCGCTCATCAGGCGCCATCAACATGGTACGCTCAATTGCAATCTCAACTCTTTATCACAACTTCGCACAACTAACCAGCAAGTGCACTGGGTCGTGCAAGTAATAAACCTTACGCGAGTAAGGGTCGATCCCACGGAGATTGTTGGTATGAAGCAAGCTATGGTCACCTTGTAAATCTCAGTCAGGCAGATTCAAATGGTTATGGATGATATATGAATAAAGCATAAAATAAAGATAGAGATACTTATGTAATTCATTGGTGAGAATTTCAGATAAGCGTATGGAGATGCTTCGTCCCTTCCGTCTCTCTGCTTTCCTACTGTCTTCATCCAATCCTTCTTACTCCTTTCCATGTCAAGCTGTATGTTGGGCATCACCGTTGTCAGTGGCTACAGTCCCGTCCTCTCAGTTAAAATGTTCAACGCACCCTGTCACGCCACGGCTAATCATCTGTCGGTTTTCAATCAGGTTGGAATAGAATCCATTGATTCTTTTGCGTCTGTCACTAACGCCTAGCCCTCAGGAGTTTGAAGCTCGTCACAGTCATTCAATCATTGAATCCTACTCAGAATACCACAGACAAGGTTTAGACCTTCCGGATTCTCTTGAATGCCACCATCAATTCTAGCTTATACCACGAAGATTCCGATTAAGGGATCCAAGAGATATCCATTCAAGCCTTGTTTGCTTGTAGAACGGAGGTGGTTGTCAGGCACACGTTCATAAGTGAGAATGATGATGAGCGTCATATAATCATCACATTCATCATGTTCTTGGGTGCAAATGAATATCTTAGAACAAGAATAAGCTGAATTGAATAGAAGAACAATAGTAATTGCATTAATACTCGAGGTACAGCAGAGCTCCACACCTTAATTTATGGTGTGTAGAAACTCCACCGTTGAAAATACATAAGAACAAGGTCTAGGCATGGCCGAATGGCCAGCCTCCCAAAGAGGATTCAATCATAAAAACATGATCAAAAGATGATCCTAAGATCTAAAGTGATCAAAAGATTCAAAGATCCAAAGATCCAAAGATCCAAAGATAAAAATACAATAGTAAAAGGTCCTATATGTAGAGAACTAGTAGCCTAGGGTTTACAGAAATGAGTAAATGACATAAAAATCCACTTCCGGGCCCACTTGGTGTGTGCTTGGGCTGAGCATTGAAGCATTTTTGTGTAGAGATTTCTCTTGGAGTTAAACGCCAGCTTTTGTGCCAGTTTGGGGGTTTAACTCCCATTCTTGTGCCAGTTCTGGCGTTTAACACCGGGCATTCTTGAGCTGATTTGGAACGCCGGTTTGGGCCATCAAATCTCGGGCAAAGTATGGAGTATTATACATTGCTGGAAAGTCCAGGATGTCTACTTTCCAACGCCGTTGAGAGCGCGCCGATTTGGCTTTTGTAGCTCCAGAAACTCTACTTCGAATGGAGGGAGGTCAGAATCCAACAGCATCTGCAGTCCTTTTCAGCCTCTGAATCAGATTTTTGCTCAGGTCCCTCAATTTCAGCCATGAAAATACCTGAAATCACAGAAAAACACACAAACTCATAGTAAAGTCCAAAAAAGTGAATTTTAACTAAAAACTAATAAAAATATAATAAAAACTAACTAAAATCTACTAAATACATACTAAAAACAATGCCAAAAAGCGTATAAATTATCCGCTCATCATAAGTCTAGGCTCATTATGGTTGGAAGCTCAAAATTGAAGAGCATGGATTGGTGTAGTGCTCAAGTAGATGGGTCTAGGAGGATAGTTTGGTGTTTCCATGAGAATTCATCTCTCTTGCCACCCAGAGGAAATCACCATTATCAACTTAAGGACGGGTGTGAAAACAAAGTATAGGATCCCAGATCACACAAGGAAGATCAACTTTGGGAGCCTATGGTTTGTGAAGAACTCCATCAAACCTTGGAGTTATTATCTCTGAATGAGGAAGTACAATGGAAGTCCAAGCATTGGTGGATGTTCAAGGATGGATTCAAGCACAAGCCACTTTGATGAAGAGCTCCAACTTAAGGATAATAAACAAAAGTGATAGGTGGGAGACAACCCACCATGGTAACATCTTTTCATTTTCTCCTTTGTAAATATTGGTAAAGTTAGTTTAATTTCATGTTTTGTTTGATTAGTTGAGTTTAATTGGGAGTCTAGTAGGTTAAATAAGGTTTTATGATGTTTTGGTAGCTGTTCGGAGGCTTGGAATGCTTGGATTGGTGCAAAAACATAGAAATTTTTTTTGAAAAACAGAGCACCATCCACACGCACGCGCACTCCACGCGTACGCGTGCCCAAGTAATTTCAACCATCCACGCGCCCGCGCCATGTACGCGTACACGTGGATTGAATTTTTCCACCCTCCATACATTTTCCTGAGAGTTGTGCCTGGAGTGTGCCAACTTTGTGCCCAAAGGTATGCGCACGCGCAGCTTGCGCGGATACGCCACTCTCTAAATAACCCACCGACGTGCATGCATGCCTTACGCATCCGCGTCTCTTCCATTTCATCCATCCACGCTTACGCGCACATGACGCGCACGCGTGGATTACTCTGTTTCACTCACCTTCTTTTCTTCTCTTCTTTCCATATTTTTCCTTCTTCTCTCTTCTCTTCTTTTCTTTCCACCATTCAAACATCATCCAACACTACCAAGCATCATATAACACCATTTCTTTTAGTTAGTTAGTTAGTTTAATTTTTGTTTTTCATTATAAGTGTTGAATTACTAATCTTGTTTACTATTTACTGCTGCTTATTACTGACAGGATGTTAGTTTAACATCATTATTGTTAATTGTCATTGTTGGATTTTCTTGTTGAGGTTGTATTTGGTTACTTGGTTTAGAGCCTTCCATGCTTAACATTTGTGAATACCAAGTACTTGTTACATTGCCTTCATGCATGTTACCTCCTTGAATTGCATGTTTTGGCCACCATGCATTCATCATCTATTGTTAGGCAATTGTACATTATCAATGCATTTTTTTAGGATGCGTGTTCTAATTGAGCATCACCTATTCCATGCATTGAGATTTTGGAATTGTGAATTTGGATCAAAAGCTTACCTAGTGACATATTTTTGAGCTTTTCAAGCTTTGTGGACCATGCTTGCTATGTGATTGATTTCCACTTCTATCTTCTTTTTCCTAAATTCCATAGCATCCATGTGTTTCACCTCTATGTCACTTAGGTGTTGCAACAACTTCAATATGTGTCATTGTTTGATGTGTGAGCTCTTTATACCATTTTGTTCACTAAGTCTACTTACACATCAATCAATGTCCATTCATTACCAATTTCACAATCGCTTGATTTTTGCTTGAATGCTTTTATGCTTCTTCACCACTTGTTGGGGTTTTTTAGCATACAAGTCTTTTAAAGTATCTCAAGCACACTAGAATGAGTGAAGTGCATGTTCTCTTTTATGTAATTGTGACATGACTTTTTGTACTAATGTGTGTGTATTCTAAACCGCGCGCAATTTTAGAACTCACACACTTATTTTTCATTAATGTCACACTAATTCACTCACTCCATTCTAGTGGTTCTTACCTCATTCCAACAATTCACGCTTCCTTGCTTTTGTATTTTCTCATCTTGCGGTGTTTATTTTGTTTTTCATGATTGATGCACCACAAGCAAAACAAAAATGGAAGCGGAAGGAAGAACACGCAGCACCGGTTGACCTACCAGCTGAAGGTAGCAACTCGGAAAGTCGCCAAATCCCCTTACTCATCTTTGAGTGCACCGAGGACGGTGCAAACTTTTAAATGTGGGGAGGTCGTCCGACCACTCGGCATTTTTGGGTAACAAGTTTCTAATCCTAACACGTTTGCACTTCATTTTAGGATTTTTAGTTGCATTTTCTCATTTTGCATGTATATATATTAAGCTTAGTCAATATCATGATATTTTCCAAGAATTTTTATCTATAGGGCATCCCAATTGATTGAAAAAATTTTTTTTAGAACTTGCTTGAATTATACAATTGTGGATCATGTTTTTGAGCTAAGAACACAAGCATGTGAGACTTGAGCCTTAATTGTGTGGTTACATCATATAACCACTTATTTTCATTCTTGTGTGTATTATTCTCTTCCTATGATTGTAATCTTTGATTTGTTTGATTCTTTATGTCCATTACTTTGTGTATACATGCATTTATATGATTGAGGTCATTGTTTCAAATAGCTCACTTACCCAAATAGCCTACCTTTTATCTTCCATTGTTAGCCAATTTTGAGCCTATGCTTAACCCATTCATTCTTATTGTAGCACATTACAAGCCTTAAGTGAAAAACAATAAATGTCCCTTATTTGGATCTTTGATTAGCTTAGGCTAGTGAGAGTGTTTATCATTTGATTTTGGGAGAGTTGGAAACATTGGGTAGAGATAAAAGTGTGTTTACATTTTTGTTAAAAAATCATGGAATTGGGTACATACTCATGTATTAATCATGTGTAAACTGTATGCATTGACGTTCTTGTGTATATTTTAGTTTAAAAAAATAAAAAAAATTGAGAAAAACAAAAAGAAGAAAGAAATATATATATATATATATATATATATATATATATATATATAAGAAGAAAAAAAATATAGAAAAAGAAAGAAAAAGAATTGCAATAAAAAGGAGACAAAATGCCCCAACTTGAAGTTCAATAATAATCAATGCATATGTGTGGTTCCAAAAGAGAATACATGAGTGTGTTGAAAAGTGAAGAATGAGTAGTTAGGTTTGTTTAGAATTGTATAGGATATCATAGGTTAGGTAGGAAGTTTAAGTTAATCAAAGATTCAAATTTCAAGTTCACTTGACCATATGCATCCTACCTTGACCCTAGCCCCATTACAACCTATGGGAAAGCCCTCATGATATTTGTATGCATGCATGAAGTAATTGTTGATTGTTAGATGAGGAACAAATCTTGGAAAGCATGATTAGGGAAGAATTGAGTGAATCAACCCTATATACTTGAGTGCCTAGAGCGGATACACATCCGGTGAGGGTTCAATCGCTCAATTACGTGTTTCCACCCATGATTATCTTTTCATGCAAGTTGGTGAACTCTTTCAATGATTCAATCCAATTGTGGTTCGCTTGATTGCTAGTGCCTTAGCCCTTGTGCTTGCACATATATCCTTGGAGATTGATTTATTTTGACTAAGCTATTGCATCATATAGATAGATTGCATTTAGTTAGGAGTTTTCATTAAATAAATGTGTTACCTTTTGCTGCTTTTTTGATTTTAGCATGAGGACATGCTTAGTATAAGTGTGGGGAGATTTGATAAACCCCGATTTCGTGGTTTATTTTGTGCTTATTTTGAGGGATTTATTCACCTTTTCCCACATTTATTCAATGAAATAGCATGATTTCATAATTCTCCCTTGAATTGTGCTTGAATGTAAAAGCATGCTTTTTAGGCCTTAAATCAGTAATTTTAATTCATTTTAATTCCATTCGATGCCTTGATGTGTTTGCTAAGTAATTTCAGGTCCATAAGGTAAGTATTGGATGGAAAAAATGAAGAGAAAAGCATGCTAAGAGGAGAATGCATGAAGAAACAAAGATTTGGAATGCACCAATAGACGCGCACGTGTACAAGGCGTGCACGCGCAAAAGTGGTTTTCCACAAGGACGCGCACGCGTACATACCGCTTCCGCGCGGATGAGGATTTGCCAATCGACGCGCACGCGCACATGGCGCCGCGCCGATACTCTTATATGGCCCACTTAATGGCAAAACGCTGGGGGCGATTTCTGAGCTGTCCAGGCCCAAATGCAACTTGTTTCTGAGTGTATTTCATGCAGAATTGAAGTTCAAGCAAGGGGGAGCAATTAATTGTAGGTTTAGCATCATGTAGGTTAGTTTCTAGAGAGAGAAGCTCCCTCTTCTCTCTAGAATTAGGTTAGGTTAATTTCCATCTTAGATCTATGTTTAATTACATGTTTTTATCTTGTTTCTTTTATGATTTCTTACTTTTACTCCTTCGTTCTCATGATTTGTAGTGTTAATTTCCCTTTTTGCTCTCTTTTATGTTCATGCACCCATGTTGGATTTGATTTACTTTTAATGCAATTTAATGTTTGTTGTTCTTTTATTGTTGATTTGAATTGTGGATTTACTTTTCTTGCAATTGGTAGTTGGTAGATTTTATATTCTTGCTCATTTACCATGATTTCCATTTGTACCCACCAAGTGTTTGACAAAATGCTTGGTTGGACCTTAGAATAGATTTTGAGCATTCTTGGCTTGGAAAGGGTAATTAGGCAATCTTGAGTCATGAAACCCAACTTATGTTGGTGATCTAGAGTTGTTAGCTAGTATTGTTTCTATTGACGCTAATCTTTTGCTAATTTAATTAGTGAGTTGATTAGGACTTATGGAAGATTGTTTCCATTGACGCTAATCTTTTTCTAGTTTAATTAGTAAGTCGATTAGGACTTTTGGATTGAGATTAGCTAGTCTCATTAGACTTTCTCCCTATTTGTTGGAGTTGACGTAATGAGATAAATTCTTGTTTATTATTGTCATATGATTGGTTAATCTTGTTTGACTTTCTCCCGATGTGTTGAGTTAACTAAATAGGATGAACTAATCATTGCATGACTAGGATGGAAAGCCTATGATCTCAATTCATTGCCATGAATGTCACTCTTTATTACTTGCTTCCTTTAGTTATTTGTTTGATTTACTTTTCTTGCCTATTTAATTTCTTGCCTCTTTATTTTATTGCCCCTCTAATCAACCAAAACCCCATATACCCCTCATAGCCAATAAGCATACACTTCATTGCAATTCCTCGTGAGATGACCCGGAGTCCAAATACTCCGGTTAATTCTTATTGGGGTTTGTACTTGTGACAACTCAATATTTTTGCATGTGAGGACTCTTTGTTGGTGTAGAACTATACTTACAATGAGAATTCATTCATTTAAGGAAAATTCTATACTACACAAAAGTTCTCTCATCAGCCACCCACAAAGAGGAAGGATCCAGGGAGTTTCCATATTCCCTGCGCCATAGGAGAAACAGTGATTGATAAAGGACTCTGTGACCTGGGAGCGAGCATCAACTTAATTCCTCTATTCCTCATGTAAAAGCTTCGAATCAATGAGCTAACACCCACAAATGTAATCATTAAGTTGGTTGACAAAACTCAAAAATAGGCAATAGGAGTGGTTGAGAATGTACTAGTGAAGGTTGGAAACTACATCCTCCCCACAGACTTTGTTGTCCTGGAAATGGATGAGAACCCTATTTATCCCATCATTCTGGGAAGGCCATTCTTAGCCACAGCCAAAGCACTCATAGATGTGGAATGAGGAGAGCTAGTGTTGAGAATACATGATGATCAGCTCACTTTCAATGTTTTCAACCTCTCACAAGAAGCAAATCATGATAACAAAGAGCTGATGGAGGAGCCAAACAAGGAAGCACAAGCACCACACATAAGGACTCCTATGGTTAGCAACCAATGTGATTAGAAGGAGCAACAGCCAAGTGTAATCCAAAAAGAACCAGACCCACCAGAATCACATGAATTAGACAACAAAACCATTCTCAAAAAGGAAACCACAAGGAATAAGTTGGCATCAACAGACACAAGAAAAAAGGTCCCAAGGGGATGGAAAAAGAAGAAAATCCCTACAGAAGATTTCTCGCCCGGAGATGAAGTGGTCTTTACATACTTCCCATCTATACCACCTCACCTCCCTACTATTCCATCCCAGCTGCCTCCAGTGTACACCATCAACAAAATCTTGTCCCTAGAGCATTTGGAGCTTATCAACAAGGCCAAAGGACATAGGTTCACTGCAAGGGGAAGGATTTCAAGCACTATCAGCTACCTTGACAAGGACCAAACGTCAAGCTAATGACGCTAAAGAAGCGCTTCATGGAAGGCAACCCATGCTCTATGCCCTCTTCCTTTAATTTCTAATAGTAGTAATAAGGCAAATTTCATGGAGTTTTAAATCAATTTTGACGACCAATATAAGACCCCTTTACATGCAGCATATAGTACATGACAAGTTTGGTGTTCAAGGCACACCAAGTGGGCTTGAACACACTTTATGAGGAAAAATTATTCCCCAAACTTGTTGCACCATATGATCACAAACAAGTTTGGTGTACCAATGTTGCATGCATGGGAAATTTAATGGTTGATTGATTTGCATTCATGGAAAGCATTTAGCCATTTAAAAACAAAAGAAAAAGATTTTTTTTAGCTAGCTCACACCTTAAGTTTTCCCACCAAAAATTTCAATTAACCATTTGCATTCCTTTTTTTCGTGTATAGGGAATCAAAAGGGACATTGATGGTACTTGATAGGACAATTAAGGAAGGGAGATTCGGCCACTATACCAAGGAAATCTCACACTTGTCTTCAAGGGGAATATCTTTGGAAGTGTTGCCATGCAACATTGGGAGTTGGATAGCTTGGGAGACCGAACCAAGACCCTCATAAAAGAAGTGATCCTTGTGCTCATTCAATACCAAACCCCAAACGTCCACTATCAAATAATACCATCAATCTACACCCTTCAATCATTTGCCATCTTCCTATATAAACCCCTTCACACAACCTCTCTGTACACACTTCATACTATCATTCCTCTCCCTTCCTTCTCTCGGACACACACACTTCATCCTCCACTTTACCGAAAGTTTCATACACACTCTCCTAGCCACGTATCGTGAACCACAACCACACATCAACCATCTTGTATGGCATCATTAAGTTCCAAGAGGTGAAAAAGAAAGGAGCCCATGGAGTAACCTCCTTTCAACGCCAGGAGATTCAAAACTGCCTTCCATGAGCTTCAATATGAACGGATAAAGAACAAGAAAATATTGCCAAAGTTGACATTCCAATTCAATAAGGATGAGTGCCCTAAGATCAGAGAAAAGATTGCACAGAGGGGTTGGCAAAAGCTCACCAACCCAGAGACAAAGATAAATGCAAACCTCATCAAAGAGTTCTATGCAAATGCGGTCAGAGACGACAGTACTAGGGCACCCACCTTCAAAAGTTATGTAAGAGGAACAGAGGTGGACTTTAGCCCCAACGCTATAACAAGGACTCTTCAGCTGAAATCACCATATTTTGATGAGCTTAGCTATCAAGTAAGAATAAGTAATGCTCCCGAGGAAGATAAACTTGAAGAAATTGTGAATGATATGTGTGTTATTGGGTCTGATTGGGAAAGATACTCGGATAAGAGGCCGAAGTTTATTAGGAGAGGAGACCTCATCCCAGAAGCCAAGGGATGGTTTGAGCTAGTAAGGAGGTCTATCCTTTCAGCCACAAACAATTCTGAGGTCAATATTGCTCGAGCTACCATGGTACATTGCTTAGTAAAGGGTGGAAGCATCAATGTGCATGAAATTATAGCTGAAGGGATCCAGGATTCAGCCGAGAAGAATGATCCAGGTGCTAGACTTTGGTACCTCAGCATCATCCTGAGGCTATAAATGAAAGCCAAAGTGGTATTCGAAGACAACAATCCACAATGGGTAAATCCTGGGAGGTTAGTCACGCTCCAACGCATAAATTATGTGACACCCACCCAACAGCAAAGGAGGTCTCATATAAGGAAAAGAACGGCACAAGAAGAGTCCCACCAAGAAGAACCCCACCAAGAAGAACCCCAACAAACAGGGCACCAGCAAGAAGGACAATTTGATCCAACCAATATAAATCTGTTTCACATCAAGGAAGCCATTGAGTATATGGCAAGTAGCTATACGGAGGGACAAGAACAACAACTACATGTCCAAGCTCAAAGGATGGATCATCAAGAAAAACTACTCTCTAGTTGGATGGATCAATAAAGAGAGTGGCAGAAATAGCAAATGGAATTACAACAGGAGTATTATTCCCAGCTCACCCAAGCCATCAGTCAAGTGTCCGAAAGGCAAGAAAGCCAAGACAAATGCCTCCAAGAACTTAACCAATACCAGATAGCTCAGATGAAAGCCTTCAACGAATTCAGTGTGCTCAACAAAGGAAGACAACTGCATCAAAAAGAATTTAGCATAAACACTCAGGCTAAGTTAAACTATATGACTGGGCATATGCTTAACTTGCACCCTGCCATACCAAGCTCTGAGGTAGTTCGCAAGGACTTAACAGAGCAAGAAGAGGGGAAGGTAAAACAGCAAAAGGAAGCGTTAAAGAAGAAGATAGAGGATGCCGGTTTCTGGAAAAAGCTGATAGGGAAGCGCAAGGGGAATGGAGACTTAAGCAACCAAGGAGGATCCCAAGACAAGGGAACATGAGCATTCCAAGAATTGAAAGGTGGTGGAGTTCCTTTTTAGTTTTACCTTTTTCAAAGCTTTAAATAAGGAAAATCATGTATGAAATAGAACATGCTTCCATGGTAGCTTAGGATTTTTAATTCTGCATTTAAGTTTTTCATTGCGTAGGTTTATGTTTATTGAGCTTAATGTCTCTAGTGTTCACTACCACCTTTCTTACTTGTATGCTTGTCCTTTAAGTTAATCAAAAAGAAGATGCTATGAAAAGAACAAGAGTGGAGTTATTTCGTGAAGTAGGTTCTGAATGTTTGTGGTAGGATGATTAGTAAGCTAAGTTGGTTCACCAAATAAGGAAAGAAGGCAACTATCTACCCTGAATCCTATGCTTGAAACACATCCTATAAGACTAATGATGAGCGGATAATTTATACGCTTTTTGGCATTGTTTTTAAGTAGTTTTTAGTAAGTTCAAGCTACTTTTAGGGATGTTTTCCTTAGTTTTTATGTTAAATTCACATTTCTGGACTTTACTATGAGTTTGTGTGTTTTTCTGTGATTTCAGGTAAATTCTGACTGAAATTGAGGGATTTGAGCAAAACTCTGAAAAAGGCTGACAAAAGGACTGCTGATGCTGTTGGATTCTGACCTCCCTGCACTCGAAATGGATTTTCTGGAGCTACAGAAGTCCAATTGGCGCGCTCTCAACGGCGTTGGAAAGTAGACATCCAGGGCTTTCCAGCAATATATAATAGTCCATACTTTATTCGAAGAATGACGACGTAACTTGGCGTTGAACGCCAAGTACATGCTGTTGTCTGGAGTTAAACGCCAGAAAAACGTCATCATCCGGAGTTGAACGCCCAAAACACGTCATAACTCGAAGTTCAACTCCAAGAGAAGCCTCAGCTCGTGGGTAGATCAAGCTCAGCCCAAGCACACACCAAGTGGGCCCCGGAAGTGGATTTATGCATCAATTATTTACTCATGTAAACCCTAGCAGCTAGTCTAGTATATATAGGACATTTATCTATTGTATTAGACATCTTTTGACAGTTTAATCTCTTTGAATATTCGGTCACTTGATCATGGAGAGGGCTGGCCATTCGGCCATGCCTGAACCTCTTTCACTTATGTATTTTCAACGGTGGAGTTTCTGCACACCATAGATTAAGGGTGTGGAGCTCTGCTGTACCTCAAGTATTAATGAAGTTCTATTTTCTTTTATTCAATTCCTCTTTTATTCTTATTCCAAGATATTCATTCGTACCCAAGAACATGCTGAATATGATGAGTTAGATAACCCTCATTATCATTCTCACTTATGAACGCACGTGATTGACAACCACTTCCGTTCTACATGCAACCGAGCTTGAACGTGTATCTCTTAGATTCCCCAACAGAATCTTCGTGGTATAAGCTAGATAGATGGCGGCATTTATGAGGATCCGGAAAGTCTCACCTTGTCTGTGGTATTCCGAGTAGGATCCTGGGAATCCGGAAAGTCTAACCTTGTCTGTGGTATTCCGAGTAGGATTCCGGTAATGAATGACTGTGACGTGCTTCAAACTTGCAAGTGCTGGGCGTTAGTGACAGACGCAAAAGGATCAAGGGATTCTATTCCAGTAGGCGCGGGAACCAACCAGTGATTAGCCGTACTGTGACAGAGTGCGTGAGCATTAGTTTTCACTGCGAGGATGGGATGTAGCCATCAACCATGGGTGATGCCTCCAGACGATTAGCCGTGCGAGTGACAGCCGCATAGGATCATTTTCCCGAGAGGATTGAAAGTAGCCACCGCTGATGGTGAACCCCTATACACAGCTTGCCATGGAAAGGAGTAAGAAGGATTGAGTTGAAGCGGTAGGAGAGCAGGCGTCCTTGAGTCATACAGTATCTCCATATGCTTATCTGAAATTCCTACCAATGAATCTGCATAAGTATTCTATCCCTTTTATTATTTCTTCTTTTTATATAATTTCCGAAATCTTAAACAATTTTAATCTGCCTAACTGAGATTTGCAAGGTGACCATAGCTTGCTTCATACCAACAATCTCTGTGGGATCGACCCTTACTCACGTAAGGTTTATTACTTGGACGACCCAGTACACTTGCTGGTTAGTTGAACGGAGTTGTGAATTTAACCAAGAGACACAATAGTTTTTGTGTACATACCAAAGAGCCAATATTGATGATCACAATTTCGTCCACCAAGTTTTTGGCGCCGTTGCCGGGGATTGTTCGAGTATGGACAACTGACGGTTCATCTTGTTGCTCAGATTAGGTAATTTTCTTTTCAAAAATCTTTTTCAAAATTTTTCTTTTTATTTGTCGTTTTCCAAACTATATTTTCGAAAAAAATTAATAAAAATACAAAAAAATTAGAAAATCATAAAAATCAAAATTATTTTGTGTTTCTTGTTTGAGTCTTGAGTTAATTTTTAAGTTTGGTGCCAATTGCATGCTTTAAAAATTTTTCTTGCATTTTTCGAAAATTCCATGCATTCATAGTGTTCTTCATGATCTTCAAGTTGTTCTTGATAAGTCTTCTTGTTTGATCTTGATGTTTTCTTGTTTGGTGTCTTTTCTTGTTTTTCATGTGCATCTTTGCATTCATATTTTCCATGCATTAAAGATTTCTAAGTTTGGTGTCTTGCATGTTTTCTTTGCATCAAAAATTTTTCAAAATTATGTTCTTGATGTTCATCATGATCTTCAAAGTGTTCTTAGTGTTCATCTTGACATTCAAAGCATTCTTGCATGCATTCATTGTTTTGATCTAAAAATTTCATGCATTAAGTATTTTTGTTGTTTTTCTCTCTCATAAATTAAAAATTCAAAAATCAAAAAAAATATCTTTTCCATATTTCCCTCCAAAATTTCGAAATTTTGGGTTGACTTGGTCAAAATTTTTTAAAATTAGTTGTTTCTTACAAGTCAAATCAAAATTTCAATTTTAAAAATCTTATCTTTTCAAAATCTTTTTCAAAAATCATATCTTTTTCATTTTTTTTTCTATTTTTCGAAAATTTCAAAAATCTTTTTCAAAATATTTTCAAAATCTTTTCTTTATATCATATTTTCGAAAATTAGCTAACAATTAATGTGATTGGTTCAAAAATTTGAAGTTTGTTACTTTCTTGTTAAGAAAGGTTCAATCTTTAAGTTCTAGAATCTTATCTTGTAGTTTCTTGTTAGTGAAGTAAATAAATTTAATTTTTTTAAATTAAATCTTTTTATCTTTTATATTATCTTTTTCAAAAATTTTATCTTTTTCAAAATTTGATTTCAAAATATCTTATCTAACTTCTTATCCTCTTTTCTTTTTAAATTTTGATTTCAAATCTTTTTCAATCAACTAACTAACTTTTTGTTTGTTTCTTATCTTTTTCAAAACTACCTAACTACTTCTCTCTCTTCTATTTTCGAAAATATCTCTCTCTTTTTCAAAAATTCTTTTCAATTAACTAATTGTTTCAAATTTTAATTACATTTATCTCTAATTTTCGAAAATCACTAACCTCTTTTTCAAAATTATTTTCGAATTCTCCCTCCTCTACTCTTCTTCTATTTAATTATTTAATTACTAACACTTCTCTTCACCTCTCTTCATCCAAAAATCCGAACCCTCTTCTTCATTCTTCTACTCCCTTCTTTTTCTACTAACATAAAGGAATCTCTATACTGTGACATAGAGGATTCCTCTCTCTTTTCTTGTTTTCTTCTCTTTCATATGAGCAGGAACAAGGATAAAGGCACTCTTATTGAGATTGATCCAGAACCTGAAAGGACTCTGAAGAGAAAATTAAGAGAAGCTAAATTACAACAATCCAGAAGCAACCTTTTAGAAATTTTCGAACAAGAGAAAGAGATGGCAGCCGAAAATAATAATAATAATGCAAGGAGAATGCTTGGTGACTTCACAAAGCCAACGTCCAAGTTTGATGGAAGAAGCATCTCCATTCCTGCCATTGGAGCCAATAACTTTGAGCTTAAGCCTCAACTAGTTGCTTTAATGCAACAAAACTGCAAGTTTTATGGACTTCCATCTGAAGATCCTTACCAGTTTTTAACTGAGTTCTTGCAGATCTGTGAGACTGTAAAGACGAATGGAGTTGATCCTGAAGTCTATAGACTCATGCTTTTCCCTTTTGCTGTAAGAGACAGAGCTAGAATATGGTTGGATTCACAACCCAAGGATAGCCTGGACTCATGGGATAAGCTGGTCACTGCCTTCTTGGATAAATTCTTTCCTCCTCAAAAGCTGAGCAAGCTGAGAGTGGATGTTCAAAGCTTCAAACAAAAAGATGGTGAATCCCTCTATGAAGCTTGGGAAAGATACAAGCAGCTGACCAAGAGATGTCCATCTGACATGTTCTCAGAATGGACCATATTAGATATATTCTATTATGGCCTCTCTGAATTTTCGAAAATGTCATTGGATCATTCTGCAG
Organism: Arachis stenosperma; assembly: GCF_014773155.1. NCBI lineage: Eukaryota > Viridiplantae > Streptophyta > Magnoliopsida > Fabales > Fabaceae > Arachis > Arachis stenosperma. The sequence continues at coordinate 94,053,267 of NC_080379.1, read as the reverse complement.
GTGGATCTATTCACCTGAAGAAAACGCCTGAAGAGGCTCAAGAACTCATTGACATGGTTGCAAACAACCAGTTCATGTATACCTCTGAGAGGAATTCCGTGAATAATGGGATACCTCAGAAGAAAGGAGTTCTTGAAATTGATGCTCTGAATGCCATATTGGCTCAGAACAAAGTGTTGACTCAACAGGTCAACATGATCTCTCAAAATCTGAATGGATTGCAACATGCATCCAACAGTACTAGAGAGGCAGCTCCTGAAGAAGCCTATGATCCTGAGAACCCTGCCATGGCAGAGGTTAATTATATGGGTGAACCTTATGGAAACACCTATAACTCATCATGGAGAAATCATCCAAATTTCTCCTGGAAGGATCAACAAAAACCTCAACAAGGTTTTAACAATGGTGGACGTAATAGGCTGGGCAATAGCAAGCCATATCCATCATCTTCTCAGCAACAGACAGAGAATTCTGAACAAAACACTTCTAATTTAGCCAATATAGTCTCTGATCTGTCAAAGGCCACTTTCAGTTTCATGAATGAAACAAGATCCTCCATCAGAAATCTGGAGGCACAGGTGGGCCAGCTGAGTAAGAAAGTCATTGAAACTCCTCCTAATATTCTCCCAAGTAATACAGAAGAGAATCCAAAAGGAGAGTGCAAGGCCATTGATTTAATCAAAGTGGCCGAATGCACTAAGGAGGAGGAGGACGAAAATCCTAGTAAGGAGGACCTCCTGGGACGTTCCTCAAGCAAGAAGAAGTTTCCTATTAAGGATCCTGAGGAATCTGAGGCTCATCTAGAGACCATAGAGATTCCTTTAAATCTCCTTCTGCCATTCATGAGCTCTGAAGAATATTCATCCTCTGAAGAGAATGAAGATGTGACTGGAGAGCAAGTTGCTCAATATTTAGGAGCTATCATGAAGCTGAATGCCAAGCTATTTGGTAATGAGACTTGGGAAAGTGAATCTCCCTTGTTCATTAGTGAACTAGATACTTGGATTCAGAAAACTCTACCTCAAAAGAAGCAAGATCCTGGCAAGTTCTCAATACCTTGCACCATAGGCACCATGATCTTTGAAAAAGCTCTGTGTGATCTGGGGTCAGGGATAAATCTAATGCCACTCTCTGTAATGGAGAAGCTGGGAATCATTGAGGTACAACCTGCCTTGTTCTCATTACAATTGGCAGATAAGTCCATAAGACAAGCTTATGGAATAGTGGAGGACGTGCTAGTAAGGGTTGAAGGCCTTTACATCCCTACTGATTTCATAATCCTAGACACTAGGAAGGAAGATGATGAATGCATCATCCTAGGAAGACCTTTCCTAGCCACAGCAGGAGCTGTGATAGATGTCAACAGAGGTGAGTTAGTCCTTCAATTGAATGGGGACTACCTTGTGTTTAAGGCACATGGCCATCCCTCTGTGACAAAAGAGAGTAAGCATGAAGAGCTTCTCTCAGTTCAGAGTCAAGAAGAGCCCACACAGTCAAACTCTAAGTTTGGTGTTGTGAGGCCACAACCAAACTCTAGGTTTGGTGTTCAAACCCCATATCCAAACTCTAAGTTTGGTGTTGGGACTACACACTAAATTGACCTGATCACCATGTGGCTCCATGAGAGCCACTGTCAAGCTATTGACATTAAAGAAGCGCTTGTTGGGAGGCAACCCAATTTTATTTATCTAATTTTATTTTATTTTGTTTCTTGTTTATTTTTGTGTTTTATTAGGTACATGATCATGAGGAGTCACGAAAAAAATAAAAAAAAAAATTAAAAACAGAGTCAAAAACAGAAGAAAAAAATTTTTCACCCTGGAGGCAGCGTAGACTGGCGTTCAACGCCAGTAGGGTGCATCTGGCCGGCGTTCAATGCCAGAACAGAGCACCATTCTGGCGCTGACGCCCAGAACAAGCAACAACCTGGCGTTAAACGCCAGGATGGTGCACAGAGAGGACAAACTGGCGCTGAACGCCAGAAACAAGCATGAAACTGGCGTTCAACGCCAGAAACATGCATTACATGGGCGTTGAACGCCCAGAACATGCACCAATGGGCGTCTGAACGCCAGAATGATGCATGAAGGCATTTTACATGCCTATATGGTGAAGGAATGGTATTTGTTTTCACCTCAGGATCTGTGGACCACACAGGATCCTCACCTCAGGATCTGTGGACCCCACAGGATCCCCACTTACCACATTCCCACCTTACCTTTTAATCCTAATCACACTCTCTTAATCCAAATCTCATTTCACTCTTCCCCATATCACACTTCCCAAAAACCTTCACCAATCACCTCAAGTCCTCTTCCCAATTACCCCATTCACCATTCACATCAACCTCCCCTTCCCCATAAACCCCACCTACCCTCATAAAATTCAAATTCAATTTCCCACCCCTTCCCACCCAAAATGGCCGAACTCCCACCCTCCCTCTCCCTATAAATAACCTTCCATTCTTCTTCATTTTCACACAACACAAACCCCTTCTTCTCCCATATAGCCGAACCTACTTCTCTCCCTCTCTCCCATATTCTCTTCTTCTTCTTCTACTATTCTTTTCTTTCTTGCTCGAGGACGAGCAAATTTTAAGTTTGGTGTGGTAAAAGCATAAGCTTTTTTTTGTTTTTCCATTACCAATGGCACCTAAGGCCAGAGTTTCCTCAAGAAAAGGGAAAGGGAAAGCAAAAGCTTCCACCTCCGAGTCATGGGAGATGGAAAGATTCATCTCCAAAAGCCATCAAGACCACTTCTATGATGTTGTGGCAAAGAAGAAGGTGATCCCTGAGGTCCCTTTCAAGCTCAAAAAGAATGAGTATCCGGAAATCCGACATGAAATCCAAAGAAGAGGTTGGGAAGTCATAACCAACCCCATGCAACAAGTTGGAATATTGATGGTTCAAGAGTTCTATGCTAATGCATGGATCACTAGGAACCATGATCAAAGTATGAACCCGAATCCAAAGAACTATCTCACAATGGTTCGGGGGAAATACTTAGATTTCAGTCCGGAAAATGTGAGGTTGGCGTTTCACTTACCCATGATGCAAGGTGATGAACGCCCCTACACAAGAAGAGTCAACTTTAATCAAAGGTTGGACCAAGTCCTAATGGACATTTGTGTGGAAGGCGCCTAATGGAGAATAGACTCCAAAGGCAAGCCAGTCCAACTAAGAAGACTGGACCTCAAGCCTGTAGCTAGAGGATGGTTGGAGTTCATCCAAAGATCCATCATCCCTACAAGCAACCGATCTGAAGTTACTGTGGATCGGGCCATCATGATTCATAGCATCATGATTGGAGAGGAAGTAGAAGTTCATGAAGTCATCTCCAATGAACTCTACAAAATAGCCGACAAGCCTTCACACATGGCATGGCTAGCCTTCCCCCACCTTATATGCCATCTATGTTACTCAGCTGGAGTCATCATAGATGGAGATGTCTCCATTGAAGAAGACAAGCCCATCACCAAGAAAAGGATGGAGCAAACAAGAGAAGTTCCTCACGGCCCACAAGAAGAACATGAGGACGTTTATCATCAACAAATGCCTCAAGAAATGCACTTTCCTCCCAACAACCATTGGGAGCAACTCAACACCTCCTTAGAAGATTTGAGCCATAATGTTGAACAACTAAGGGTAGAACATCATGAACACTCCATCATTCTCCAAGAAATAAGAGAAGATCAAAGAGCAATGAGGGAGGAGCAACAAAGGCAAGGAAGGGACATAGAAGAGCTTAAGAACATCATTGGTCCTTCAAGAAGAAGACGCCACTAAAGGTGGATTCATTCCTTATTCTTTATTTCTTTCTGTTTTCGGTTTTTAATTATTGTGTTTATCTATGTTTTGTGTCTTTATTTCATGATCATTAGTATGTAACCATGCCTTAAAGCTATGAATAAATTCCATTAATCCTTCACCTCTCTTAAATGAAAAATGTTTTAATTCAAAAGAACAAGAAGTACATAAATTTCAAAAATAGCTATTGAATTTAGTTTAATTATATTGATGTGGTGACAATACTTTTTTGTTTTCTGAATGAATGCTTGAACAGTGCATATGTCTTTTGATATTGTTGTTTATGAGTGTTAAAATTGTTGGCTCTTGAAAGAATGATGAACAAAGAGAAATGTTATTGATGATCTGAAAAATCATGAAATTGATTCTTGAAGCAAGAAAAAGCAGTGAAAAAGAAAGCTTGCGAAAAAAAAAAAAAAAAGAAGGAGCAGTAGAAAAAGCCAATAGCCCTTAAAACCAAAAGGCAAGGGTAAAAAGGATCCAAGGCTTTGAGCATCAATGGATAGGAGGGCCTAAGGAAATTAAATCCAGGCCTAAGCGGCTAAATCAAGCTGTCCCTAACCATGTGCTTGTGTCATGAAGGTCCAAGTGAAAAGCTTGAGACTGAGTGGTTAAAGTCGTGATCCAAGGCAAAAGAGTGTGCTTAAGAGCTCTGGACACCACTAACTGGGGACTCTAGCAAAGCTGAGTCACAATCTGAAAAGGTTCACCCAGCTATGTGTCTGTGGCATTTATGTATCCGGTGGTAATACTGGAAAACAAAGTGCTTAGGGCCACGGCCAAGACTCATAAGTAGCTGTGTTCAAGAATCAACATGCTTAACTAAGAAAGTCAATAACACTATCCCAAATTCTAAGTTCTCCAGAGACGCCAATCCCTCTAAACTACAAAGGAAAAAGTGAGATGCCAAAACTGTTCAGAAGCAAAAAGCTACAAGTCCCGCTCATTTAATTATAATTAATATTCATTGATATTTCTGAATTTATAGTATATTCTCTTCTTTTTATCCTATTTGATTTTCAGTTGCTTGGGGACAAGCAACAATTTAAGTTTGGTGTTGTGATGAGCGGATAATTTATACGCTTTTTGGCATTGTTTTTAAGTAGTTTTTAGTAAGTTCAAGCTACTTTTAGGGATGTTTTCCTTAGTTTTTATGTTAAATTCACATTTCTGGACTTTACTATGAGTTTGTGTGTTTTTCTGTGATTTCAGGTAAATTCTGACTGAAATTGAGGGATTTGAGCAAAACTCTGAAAAAGGCTGACAAAAGGACTGCTGATGTTGTTGGATTCTGACCTCTCTGCACTCGAAATGGATTTTCTGGAGCTACAGAACTCCAATTGGCGCGCTCTCAACGGCGTTGGAAAATATACATCCAGGGCTTTCCAGCAATATATAATAGTCCATACTTTATTCGAAGAATGACGACGTAACATGGCGTTGAACGCCAAGTACATGCTGCTGTCTGGAGTTAAACGCCAGAAAAACGTCATGATCCGGAGTTGAACGCCCAAAACACGTCATAACTCGAAGTTCAACTCCAAGAGAAGCCTCAGCTCGTGGGTAGATCAAGCTCAGCCCAAGCACACACCAAGTGGGCCCCGGAAGTGGATTTATGCATCAATTACTTACTCATGTAAACCCTAGCAGCTAGTCTAGTATATATAGGACATTTATCTATTGTATTAGACATCTTTTGACAGTTTAATCTCTTTGAATATTCGGTCACTTGATCATGGAGAGGGCTGGCCATTCGGCCATGCCTGAACCTCTTTCACTTATGTATTTTCAACGGTGGAGTTTCTGCACACCATAGATTAAGGGTGTGGAGCTCTGCTGTACCTCAAGTATTAATGAAGTTCTATTTTCTTTTATTCAATTCCTCTTTTATTCTTATTCCAAGATATTCATTCGTACCCAAGAACATGCTGAATGTGATGAGTTAGATAACCCTCATTATCATTCTCACTTATGAACGCACGTGATTGACAACCACTTCCGTTCTACATGCAACCGAGCTTGAACGTGTATCTCTTAGATTTCCCAACAGAATCTTCGTGGTATAAGCTAGATAGATGGCGGCATTTATGAGGATCCGGAAAGTCTCACCTTGTCTGTGGTATTCCGAGTAGGATCCTGGGAATCCGGAAAGTCTAACCTTGTCTGTGGTATTCCGAGTAGGATTCCGGTAATGAATGACTGTGACGTGCTTCAAACTTGCAAGTGCTGGGCGTTAGTGACAGACGCAAAAGGATCAAGGGATTCTATTCCAGTAGGCGCGGGAACCAACCAGTGATTAGCCGTACTGTGACAGAGTGCGTGAGCATTAGTTTTCACTGCGAGGATGGGATGTAGCCATCAACCATGGGTGATGCCTCCAGACGATTAGCCGTGCGAGTGACAGCCACATAGGATCATTTTCCCGAGAGGATTGAAAGTAGCCACCGCTGATGGTGAACCCCTATACACAGCTTGCCATGGAAAGGAGTAAGAAGGATTGAGTTGAAGCGGTAGGAGAGCAGGCGTCCTTGAGTCATACAGTATCTCCATATGCTTATCTGAAATTCCTACTGATGAATCTGCATAAGTATTCTATCCCTTTTATTATTTCTTCTGTTTATATATAATTTTCGAAACCATAAACAATTTTAATCTGCCTAACTGAGATTTGCAAGGTGACCATAGCTTGCTTCATACCAACAATCTCTGTGGGATCGACCCTTACTCACGTAAGGTTTATTACTTGGACGACCCAGTACACTTGCTGGTTAGTTGAACGGAGTTGTGAATTTAACCAAGAGACACAATAGTTTTTGTGTACATACCAAAGAGCCAATATTGATGATCACAATTTCGTCCACCAACTAACTAAATAATAAGATCCCAATAAAAAAAGGAAAGAAACACAATAAGAAACAATGCTAGGCACCAAGAGTTTTAAGATTGAGGCATGTATCTGTGGTGTTCATGTGCAAGGGATATGCTTGGATGAATAAGCTCTTAGGGGTGCCTCATCACTTGGTAACTTAGATTAACTAATCCGGGATTATCAGCTGAAAGTCCAATATCAAGAGTGACCCTTGCTACAGAATAATTAGTAACCCAAAGAGGTGCTGGACACCAAGGCCTCAAGAAAGAAAAATAACAAACCATGTGCCTGTGGTGTGTATGTATGAGGGAAAGAGACTTGGGGGAGTAAGTCCATAGGGGTGTCTTAACACCTAGCACCTTGAGCCAACTGGTTCGGGACTGTTAACTGAAACCTTATCATAAAGAGTCGCCCTCTCACAGAACACTTAGCCAAAAGAAGAATGTAATAAACCTTGGAAAGGAAGGAAGGATCAAGAATTAAGAAGTCTCAAAGGATGTAATCAAGAGAGTGACCAAGGACATGATAAATGCCTGAAACCTAGTAAAGGAAAGAACCTAAGTTGCTATGCATGAAACCTCATAAACCAGGAATTCTACTTCTATATTATCTTCTTGCTCTTTCATTCATTCTTCCTATGTTTCAGTACTTGCTTAGGGACAAGCAAGCTTTAAGTTTGGTATTGTGATGCCAGGGCATCTAGGCCATTTTCACTGACCTTTTATTTACTATTTTAAGGTAGTTTCATGCATTTTCTTAGTGAATAAGGCAAGTTTTGGATGAAAATACACTTACACCTTGATTCAAGCAACTATTGTGAATTTCACATGATTTTGCTAGAATTGAATGATAAATTGATGATGCATAATCTCATGACTTTGGCTAGAGCTTTGATGCACTTTATTTGCTTGATTTCAGGACAAAGGAAACAAGGAAGAACCACGTTAGTACTCACGTTAATCTAGTTAACGTGACCACTAATGTGGAATGGTAAATAGCTTGCAATGTTAAGGAGAAAAGTGATCACCAATAACGCCCGCGAAGCCATCATAAGCCCACGTTAATTGCCACATTAACTAAGTTAACGTGGTAGTTAACGTAGAGACAAAAGAAAGCTCCAACGTTAGTGGTAAACGTGAACACCACTAACGTTCCAAGAATTGGCAATGAGCCACATTAAGAGTCACGTTAACTTAGTTAACGTGAACTCTAACGTGGAAGAGAGGAACAATGCCAACGTTAGTGACACTCACCTTTGTCACTAACGTTGGATCAACTAGCATTGCCCACATTAGTGGTCACGTTAAGACCACTAACGTGAAAGTTAACGTAGAGCTGAGATTGATGAGCCAACGTTAGTGACACTCACCTTTATCACTAACGTTGGAAGATGGCATTACTACCACGTTAGTGGCCACGTTAACTTAGTATATATAGGAGTAGTTTTGAACTATAGAAGAGCTTAACACTTTGGAGAACTGATGCCAAGGCATCTTAGGCTAGTTTCACTAGCATTTTTCTGTTAGTTTTAGTTGTTTTATGCATTTTCTTGAGCTTAAAGTAACCAAGAATGGTTAAATGAATAACAAAGCAATGAACCATCCAAACAGTATGATTTTGATGCAAATTCCATGAGTTTTTAGTTATATTACTTGAATGCTATGAATGGAAGATTTCTCATGAAATTTTGCAAGACTTTGATGCAGTTGTTTGGATGACTTCAGGGAAGAAGAGGCTAGGCAAGGAAGCAACAAAATCAATAAAGGAAGCTTGAATATCAAATGTGGAGTTTAAGTTCCAGTTTAAGCTTAAACTGGAACTTAAACTACCAAGCCATATAATGTTGGGAACTATCAGTGGCGTTTAAGCTCTAGTTTAAGCTTAAACTGGAGCTTAAACGCCAAAATCATGAAAGCTGAGGAAAAGCTGAAAGTGGCGTTTAACCTCCAGTTTAACCTTAAACTGGAAGTTAAACGCCAGAAATGAGAAATGCACCAGGGAGCCATTTCCACGTTTAAGCTCCAGTTTAACCTTAAACTGGAGCTTAAACGTGTTCGACCAAAATTCTCCTCCAGGGTTGCTTTCTTCCATTTCCACGTTTAAGCTTCAGTTTAACCTTAAACTGAAGCTTAAACGTGTTCGACCAAAATTCTCCTCCAGGGTTGCTTTCTTCCATTTCCACGTTTAAGCTTCAGTTTAACCTTAAACTGAAGCTTAAACGTGTTCGACTACTTTACCCTCCAGGGTTGCTTTCTTCCATTTCCACGTTTAAGCTTCAGTTTAACCTTAAACTGAAGCTTAAACGTGCTTGAGTTATACCACCTCCAGGAGTGTCCAACGTTTAAGTTCCAGTTTAAGCTTCAGTTTAAGCTTAAACTGCAACTTAAATGCCACTATTTGAAAAGGTTTCTGGGCCAAAGTTATTGCAGTTTTAACTTAGCATTTGAGCACAAACATTAACTTAAACGTACTCTGGTATGAAACCCAATTGAATATCATGGTTTATGGGATTGGGCCTGAAGAATTGATGAGTCTGGAATTTCAATTTGTTGAGTCATGTGTCATTACTTGATTATCACTAAGTTGGCTCAATGAATGTTACAGAATTGGATCAGCAGCCTCATCAGGATTATGGATCATAAACCCAAAGCAAAAGGAAATTAGGGAAAGGCCTCAAAGCCCAAGAAACACAACAGGAGCTCAATTTAGAAAGTGTATAAATAGGATAGAATTTAAGTTAGTTAGAAAAATTTTGGGGGATCATTTTTCGAGTTTTCATACTTTTTGTAATTGAATTCAGAGCTATGACTCACTAAACCCCCTTTCATTGGGTTAGGGAGCTCTATTGTAATTCAATGAATCAATAATAGTTTTATCTTCTTCTTCAATCTTTTCTCTTGAATTTTTGTTAGAAAGCTTCTCGATCTAATTCCATTGGTTAATTGTCTTGGGAAAGAAACTATCCATAATTGGAATCCTTCGGAACCTTGGGAAAGGAATGGAGGATTCATGCTAGAGAAGCTTTCTCACAGTGAATTGGATTGGGGTTTGGATGGATATTGTGACATGTAATCCTACCAAATTGTGGTTCATGAAACTGTGTGGTATAATCAGTGATCGAGCCTCATCTCTTCTTATGAACATTTAAACCAAGGGATTGGGAATTTGTTTGTTTTTAGAGAGAATTGGTGAGCCAAGGGATTGGGATCCAATCATATAAGATTGCCAAGCAAAATTCAATGAACGCATTGGTTGAGGAAGGGATAAAAATATTTTGATTCGGAGATCTCAATATCTCCTGAAACCCAATGAATTCCCCATTTCTGATCTACCACTTTCTCTTTACATTCTGCAATTAAATTCATGCAATCACCCCGATCCCTTTTTAATTTCAGCAATTTAGCTTCTCGCTCTTTAATTCATGCAATTTAAGATTCCGCAATTTCAATTTCTTGCCATTTACGTTTCCCACCAATTTTACATTCCGCAATTCTCATTTAAATCTTGATTCCGCTCAACTAGAACACACTTCTAATCCGAATTGCTCACTCAACCAATCCTTGTGGGATTCGACCTCACTCTATTGTGAGTTTTTACTTGACGATAACCGGTGCACTTGCCGGAAGGAATTTTTGCCGATCGTGCAATTTCCTAAAATCGTAGCATCAAGAACTACTCTCTGTAATTTTACTTTTCTGCACTTTTAGCTGGGATGTATTATTTTCTGCCATTTTCTATTTCTAGAGCTATGAACAACTAAACCCCTTTCATTGGGTTAGGGAGCTCTGTTGTAATTTGATGGATCAATTATAGTTTTCATTCTCTTCTTCTTTCTTCTCTTTTGATTTACTAGAAAGCTTTCGATATTAATTTAATTGGGTAGTTGTCTTGGAAAAGAAACTCTCCATAATTGGATCTCCTCTGAGCCTTGGAAAAGGGATGAGGAGATCATGCTAGAAATGCTTTCTCATGTTGGACCAAATTAGGGTCTGGGCAGATATAGTGACATGTAACCCTCCCAATACTTTGATTTGGAAATACATGTGGTATAATCAGTGACCATACTTCATCTCTTCCCATGAGCAATTAAATCAAGGAATTGGGCAATTGTTCAAGCTTAGAGAGATTGGATTACCAAGGAATTGGAATCTAATCACCTAAGATTGCCAAGGAGATCAATAGATGCATTGATTGAGGAAGAGATGAAAATGAACTTGATCCGGAGAATACAACATCTCCTGAGCCCAATGAATTCCCCATTTCTGATCTTACCCATTCTCTTTATTTTTTGTCATTTATTTTCATGCTCATTACCCCAAATCCCCATTTAAGATTCTGCATTTTATTTTCTGCTATTTACTTTGCCGTCATTTAATTTTCTGCAATTCTCAAACTACACTCTGTTTAGCTCAACTAGCATACTCTTCCAACTAAAGTTGCTTGACCAATCAATCCCTGTGGGATTCAACCTTACTCTATTGTGAGTTTTTACTTGACGACAAATTTTGTATACTTGCCGAAGGGAAATTTGTTGAGAGACAAGTTTTCGTGCATCAATGCTCTGTTATCTGAATCTCTACTTTCCTACTATCTTTTTCTTTCACACACACAAGGCTCCTTCCATGGCAAGCTGTGTGTAGGGTGTCACCGTTGTCAATGGCTACTTCCCATCCTCTCAGTCAAAATGGTCCATGTGCGCTATCACCGCACGGCTAATCATCTATCTGTTCTCGATCATGTTGGAATAGAATCTTGTGATCCTTTTGCGTCTGTCACTACGCCCAACACTCGCGAGTTTGAAGCTCGTCACAGTCATCCCTTCCCAGATCCTACTCGGAATACCACAGACAAGGTTTAGACTTTTCGGATCTCAGGAATGGCCGCCAATAATCCTAGCTTATACCACGAAGACTCTAGACGCACGAATTCGAAGACTCTGTTGTCAAGAGAGGTACTCAAATCCATGAACTAGGAACCCAAGAGATACACATTCAATCTAAGATATAACGGAGGTGGTTGTCAGGCACGCATTCATAAGTTAAGAATGGTGATGAGTGTCACAGATCATCACATTCATCAAGTTTAAGTGCGAATGAATATCTTAGAATGGAAACAAGCGTGATTGAATAGAAAACAGTGGTAATTGCATTAATCCATCGAGACACAGCAGAGCTCCTCACCCCCAGCAATGGAGTTTAGAGACTCATGCCGTAGAGATACAATGTAAAACGTGAAAATGTTATGAGGTACAAAATAAATCTCTAAAGGTAGTTTTTATACTCAACTAGTAACCTAGGATTACAGAAAATGAGTAAACTAAGATAGGTAGTGCAGAAATCCACTTCTGGGGCCCACTTGGTGTGTGCTTGGGCTGAGCATTGGAGCTTTCACGTGCATAGGCTATTCCTGGAGTTAAACACCAGCTTTGGTGCCAGTTTTGGCGTTTAACTCCAACTTTTATGCCAGTTCTGGCGTTTTGACGCCAGAAAAAGGCAGAGAGTTGGCGTTTTGACACCAATTTATGTCGTCAAAATTCGCTCAAAGTATGGACTATTATATATTTCTGAAAAGCCCTGGATGTCTACTTTTCAACGCAATTAGGAGCAAACCATTTGGAGTTGTGTAGCTGCAGAAAATCCACTTCGAGTGTAGGGAGGTCAGAATCCAACAGCATCTGCAGTCCTTTTTCAGCCTCTGAATCTGATTTTTGCTCAGGTCCCTCAATTTCAGCTAGAAAATACCTAAAATCACAGAAAAACACACAAACTCATAGTAAAGTCCATAAATACGATTTTTGCATAAAAACTAATAAAAATATACTAAAAAGTGGCTAAATCCTACTAAAAACTATATGAAAATACCCCCAAAAAGCGTATAAAATGTCCGCTCATCACAACACCAAACTTAAACTGTTGCTTGTCCTCAAGCAACTAGATGAATGAAATAGGCCAAAAAAAATAAAATCAAGAGGCAATAACATCTCAGAGTGTACATGAAGCTCAAATTCTAATTAGATGAGCGGGACTAGTAGCTTTTTGCTTCTGAATAGTTTTGGCATCTCCATTTATCCTTTGAAGTTCTGAATGACAGGCATCTATAGGAACTCCAAATTCAAATAGTGTTATTGATTCTCCTGTTCCTTAAGCAGCTTGCATAGCATGCTATTTTGATTTTGCTGTTCTTCTTTCATTTGTTCCATAGCTTCTTGCAGCTTGGTAATAGATGCTCTAAACGGTTCCAGTAGTCAATCTGTGGGATTTCTGGGAGGAACTCTTGTGCCTTCCTTTTCATGGGAATGTCTTGCACTTATTGCCCTTCTATTGACTTTTTTGTGATTTGGAGATCAACTGAGATATACTCATCTACTCCCATTCTTACTCTAGCATTTTTACATAGCAGATAAATCAAGCTTGGGTAGGCCAATTTGGCTTCAGTGGAGTTCTTGTTTGCAATTGTATAAAGCTCACAAGCAATCAGATGATGAACTTCCACTTTGTTTTCCATCATGATGCAATGGATCATCACTACTCTTTTAACAGTGACCTTAGAGTGGTTGCTGGTGGGTAGTATAGAGCGCCCAATAAAATTCAGCCAGCCTCTAGCAACTGGTTTGAGATCCCCTCTCTTGAGTTCAATTGGGACATTCTTTGTGTTGGTTACCCACTTGGCTCCAGGGATGCATATGTCCTCTAGAACTTGGTCTAAGCGCTTATCTTGATTCATAATTCTCCTGTTAAAGGATTCCGGGTCATCTTGTAGTAGAGGCAGCTTGAAGATCTCTCTTACGCTGTCATGGTGGAAGTAGATAATCCTCCCTCTAACCATTGTTCGGAAGGTACAGAAGGCGGTTCCAGACATTCTCTGTTTATCTGTTTGCCACAGATTTAAGTAGAATTCCTGAACCATGTTTCTCCCCACCTTTGTCTCAGGATTAACTAGGATTTTCCAGCCTTTGTTTTGAATCTGTTCTTGGATCTCCGGATATTCATCTTCTTTCAGATCAAATTTAACTTCCGGGATCACTGACCTCAGACCTATTATTTTGTAATAATGATCTGCATGTTCTTTGGTTAAGAACTTCTCTTGATTCCAATATGGTTTTGGAATATTCTCTTTCTTGCCTCTTGAGGTGGTTTATTTTCCCTTAGAAACCATAATCTTGGTGAGTCTTGACTTAGTGATCACGAAAAGCACACCAACTTAGAGGTTTGCTTGTCCTCAAGCAAAAGAAAGGAAATGAGAGGAAGAGAAGGAGAGACAATTTCGAATGGTAGAGGAGAGGGGATCGCCGAATGTCAATTTAAAAGGGAGAGAGGTGGGTTCGAAAAATTTGAAAAAGATATGATAGAAGATATGATTTGTAAAAAGATACTTATGATATGCAAAAGATGTATTTTTAAAATTGAAAAGGTAAGAGAGAAATTTGAAAAAGATAAATCTAATTTTGAAAAGATAGTGTGATGAGTTGAAAAAGATTTGGAACAAATTTAAAAAGATAGAGGAGTGTTTGGAAAAGATTTGAAAAGAAGTTAGAAAGATATTGATGACCTAGATTTCACTACCCCTTTCAAAAATTAGTGAATTAGTTCTTTTGGCAAGTGCACCAAAATTATCGCCAAGTAATAACCCACAGTGGAGTGGGATCGTATCACAGAGATTGGTAAATTCAAGCAGTTTTAATTGATTGATGAATTAGTCAAGCAGATCAATAAGATTGTGAAGTGCAGAATTGTAAATGACATGAATGTAAATAACTAGAATATAAAGAAAAGCAATAAAATGCAGAAATGGAAATTGCAGAATGTAAAATGCTGAATCATAAATAACATGAATGTAAATGGGAGTGGGAAATTGCTGAATGTAAAATTAAATTGTAAAGAAGGGGATAGATAAGAATGGGGGAATTCATTGAGATTGGGAGATGTTGTCTCTTTGGATCAAATCTAGCTTATATCTTCTTCAACCATGCAACTCATTGACCTCTTGGCAATCATGATTGATTGAGCCCCAATCCTTTGGTGACTCAATCTCTCAGATCTTGATCAATAGCCAATTCCTTGGTCTAATTGCTCATGAAGAGATATATGCTTGGTCCCTAATTATACCACACACCCTCATAGGTCCAGGTAGAGGGGGATTATTGACAAACCCCAATTTGACGGTTTATCTTGTATTGAATTTAGGGTATGAGTAAACTATCATTTTTACCCACAAAAGTTGAAAACGCTGACATATCTACCCATAGAAAAAGGAAATTACTATTTGTACCCATAGAAAAAGCCGTGGCACTGATGGTCAATGGCACAGGTGGCGAATCTGGCCTTGGCGAAGTTGATGTGTGGAAAACGATCCAACATAAAACTCACCGGCAAGTGTACCGGGTCGCATCAAGTAATAATAACTCACATGAGTGAGGTCGATCCCACAGGGATTGAAGGATTGAGCAATTTTAGTTTAGTGGGTGATTTAGTCAAGCGAATCAAGTTTTGGTTGAGTGATTTGTGTTTAACAAGAATTAAATGACAGTAAATGTAAAGGGGGAAGGGAAAAGTGCAGTAAATTGAAGAACAGAATAGTAAAGTTGCAGAATCTTAAAGAGCAAGAAAGTAAATGACTGAAACTTAAAGTGCAAGAAACTTAAATTGCAGTAACTTAAATGGCAAGAAAGATAAATGGCTTGAATATAAAAGGGAATTGAGGAATGGGATTGCAAGATCTAAACAAAGAAGAAGTAAATTGCAGCAATTGATTGAGCAGAATTTAAATCAGAAACAATTAGCATTCAAACAGAGACAAAATAAAATGCAACAAAGGCTCACAGAAGAACCCAAAATGAATTGTGATCTCAGGATCCCAAGGGCTTAGGTAGCGGAGCCTAAAACCCAATTTCCTTCCTAGATCTGAATTATCTAAGCAATTGACGAAAATTAAAGATGAAGCAATGGAAGAACAGAATTGGAATTCAATTATGCAGAAACAAAGTGCAAAGAGCTTGAATGGGAATTGGGACAGAATTTCTCCAATTTCACACACCCAATACTCAGAAAACAGAAGAGTAGAATTGCCCAAGTGAGAATGAGGAAGGAGATCAATCAATTCTCCCTTGATCCTCTTAGTGCTCGGACAAGTCTCTCAAGAAAGCTCACAGAAATTGAAATTCAAAAGCTAAGGTAAAAGCAAAAATTCAAAGCTCAAAAAGTAAAAGTCCTAATTCAATCAAACTAACTCCTATTTATACACTTTCTATTCTTGGATTTTGGGATTTGGATGGGCTTTTGAGTTGGTGAAGAAATGAATTCAAATGAATTTTTAATTTGAATTTTGGCACAAAAAGTCACTCCCAGGAGGCTGCCCTGCCCTTGTGGAGGGCAGGGCAGAAAATTGATGCATGGTGCACAAGCTTGGTGCGGCCTTGGTGCAAGTTGGTGCTGCGAGAGGAGGAAATTGGTGCGCCAGAAGGAAGATTGGTGCGCCAAGGACGCAAAACGCTGCCCTGCCCGCGCCAAGGGCAGGGCAGGAACGGTTTGGTGCGCCAGGGATGGGAGCGCGCGCGCTTGGTGCTGCCAGGGAAGGAAATTGGTGCGCCAGATTGAGGAGTGGTGCGCCAAGATCGTGCCAATTCAAATGCTGCCCTGCCCGCGCCAAGGGTAGGGCAGAGTTGCCATATTGCACGCCCGAGTTCGAATCACGGAGGAAGCAAACACGCTAATTATTTTCTTGGTTTCTTGGCACGGTAGTGGACCTTAGTGCTTAGCTTCCTCATGGTTCCTTGTTCGAACCTTGTAGCATGCATGGGTGACCTTTTTTCCTTGATTTCTTTCCTTGAGGTGCCCGATTCTGCTCTCCACAAGGGCAGGGCAGAATTTGCTTTCTCTTGGTTCCAAGGCACATTTTGTGCTCTGCCTTTGGAGTGGGCAGGGCAGATTTGCCTTCGTTTGCTTGGTCACCTCATGTTGCCCTCTTAGAGGGCAGTGTGCCCTTGTGGAGGGCAATGTTGCCCTATTAGTTGCGGCACGCTTCTCTCCTCTTTGGCCACGCTTTCCTTTTCTTGTGTTACGCTTCTTAGGCCACGCTTTTCATTTTCTTTTCTTTTCTTCACCTATAATAAACCAAACAACCACTCAAAGTATCACTAAATTCAAGAGGCTTATAAATCAATTAAAATTCAATCAAAATTAGCTCAAACCTCATGATTTAACATTAATTTCATGATGGTTGCTTGATTTAAAGAAGTTATGCATTTTCACTCCAAATCACTTACTTAGGATGCAAGAAAGTGCATAAATGCTAACAAAATAAGTGAAATTAGCTGGAAAAATGGGTATATGATGACTTGTCATCACAACACCAAACTTAAACCTTGCTTGTCCCCAAGCAAGCATCAAAACTAAGAGTAAATGAAATGAATAAGAAAAGAATGCATATCCTTATTATGCAGATAGCAGAACTTGATCTATGGGGCATTTATGCAGACAATGACAACTCATTTATTGTTGCTGCTGCATAATACACATTTTGCATCAAAGGTTTGCTAAACTTGCTGTTATAAGACTCACCTTTTGATTTCTCCCTTGCTAACTCTTCTTGGCTTATAATGCTTTAACAAGCTTATTATTCTGTTAGAGGTTGGGTGTCAAATGCTGCAGCATAGCCTTTGGCTTTATTTTCTTTTCTTTTTGCTCAACATCTCTCCACCACAGACACTTAGCTCATTAAGTCTTCCTAGGATCATTGATGCCCAGCATCTCTTTGGATCACTAAGTGCTTTGTATCTAAGTTTCTCTTTATTGTGGAATTTCAATTGGCCATCCCAAATCAGTTGATCTAAGTGACCGGGTTTCAAAATACCCCTTAGAATTTACTCATCCAAGCAGATCTCAGTACAAGAACACCACAGGCATTTATCCTAAGGTTCAAGCCATTGGTGTCCAACCTTTATTCTTTGTTTTTCTTGCCACTTTGGCTTTTTCTTTCCCTTTTCTTTCTGTTTTTGTTACCAAGGGTTGTTTCATTCTTGATAAAAGTCTTTGTAACAGCAAGCTAACTCACAATTAATGAGAATGATATTATGCAACACTTATTCCATGAGTCATGCATTTAATCAAACACATATGCCACCACCAACTTCCATTCATACTCATGCAACATTGGATATTTTACTTTTCAATTCAAACCAAACTCTTTTATTTAAGCATATGGGAAACAAAGCAATATTTAAAGCTAAGTGATGGATACAAGCATTATGCAGACTTGGCATTTTTCTAGCTAATTATTAACTAACTTAAAATGAAAAGCAAAGAACAGAAAATGCATAAAGTAAAGGAAATAAATGATGGAGGCATATCATGTTTCAGACATGCATCTCCTTATTAGAGACATGAAAGAGGAAGTATGAAAGAACTTTGCCACCTTCTAATGGTCATGGCTGCTGCTTGATTCTCCCTTCTTCTTCTTTCTCTTCCCTGTCTTGGAGTAATCTTGGATCTCTTCTCCAGGACATCTTCTAGCCCAAACAGAATCTATGAGTCCTTTGAGCCCAAAAGTTTCCAATGTGTTAAAGGTTGACTCAGTGTATTGACGAGATTTTGCTTGTTGCTTGGCTAAGAATTCAGGGCATTGCTCAAATGGCTTGATCTCAGGATTGAGTGTTGGCAAATTGTGGGTCAAGTACTCCAACCTTGCTTGCATGTTTTCATCATACTCCATTCTTTGTACGTGTCTAACTTCTCCCAAGGTATGATGAACATTCTTCCATTGATACAGGTTGTGACTATATTCCGATGCTTTAGCTTGACTGAAATACAGCTTATCATATGATTCCTTGAATTCTTTGTATTGCTCTTTCTGCCCTTCAAGGATCTGTGCTTGAAATTCTTGCTGCTGAGTCATCATTTGTTGTTGCCATCTCTCTTGTTTCTCCTCCATTTGATGCTGCCAAGCTTCTCGTTCTTCCTTTTCTTTCAAGAATTGTTCCATGAATTCAGGATGGGGCTCTAGATATTGCGCTGGGCCCCCTTGATTTTGGCCTTGTTGGATCTGCATGAGTTGATTCTGACCTTGTTGAGCCTGCATGAGTTGCTGAGATAATTCTTCAATTGATCTTTGCAATTGGCTCATATCTATGGCATCATAAGCTTGATTTCGTCCTTCCTCTCTTTGTGATCTCCTTTGTCTAGGAGCTACCACCCCTTCTTGATTTTCTTCTTCATTAATTCCCTCCATGCTCTTCTTGGTAATCCATTTTCCTACTTTCACTTTTGTTGTGTCCTCATCTTCAAAAATTACATTAGCTCTGTTACATAGCCTTTGGATGGTGCTTGGATGTCCAAGACCTTTTGACTTGCTTGTGCTATCGGCCATTTCTTGAATGCTGTCGGCTATGAGCTGTGCAATATTGATCTCACCCCCATGCAAGATGCAGTGTGTCAAGAGAGCTTGTTTGATTGTGACCCAAGAGGCATTTCCAGTAGGAAGAATAGATCTCCTCACTATTTCAAACCATCCTTTAGCCACTGGAGTCAGATTTACCCTCCTTATGTGACTTGGAATCCCCTTTGAATCTCTTTCCCAATCTGTATTTTCCATGCATATCCCTTGTAGGATCTCATCAGGATTATTTTCCCGATGCAATCTAGCCTCATAACTCAGCTCTGGATAGGTTATGGTTCTCAACTTGAGAGCTCTTGTGATAGCAGCAGGGCTAAAACTCACTTCAACCCCTCTGACATAACTTGTGTAGGGAGCACTATTTTTGTTTTCTTTGGCAGCATTTGCATAGAACTCCCTAATCATTACTGCACTGATGTCAGTCAGAGGAGCACACAAGAGTTCCCACCTTCTTTCTCTTGTAATTTGCTTCATGATGGGGTATTCTCCTTCCCTCAAATCAAGGCCTTTCTCATAGATGACATTCTTTGCCTTCATGAACCTATGATATCTCCCTTCATGGAATTGGGACCTAAATTTGGTTGCATCAAAGGTTGGAGGTTCGGTTATCATAGGCTCTTTTCTCGGCCTTCTTTGTGAGCTTGATGAGGCCATTGAGATTAAAGTGAAAAGAAGGAAGAAGTGAGAGTAGAAGAAAAATGTGTTGTGTTTGGGGTGAACTTTGGTTCGGTTTTGATGTGTGAGACAAGGGAATTATGTTGGTTTTGGAAGTGGAATAGAGTGTGGTTTCATATGAAAGTGGCTTGAATGGGAATGTGTATGCCGTGTTGGTGCAACGGCTATTTATAGGCCATGTTTCCAAGCTTTTCAACAAAACCACAATGAATGAATGAAGAAGGAACCGTTAGTTTTCATGAAGGGCTGAGATTGAGTTGGTCATCTCAAGGACTCATGGAATGGACGGTCTGCATGCATGGTTGAGGCTTGACGAGGATCCTCCTCCCATTGGCTGCATGCACTTCGGTGTCCAATGTTGCATGCAAATTTTGTTCCCCATGAGCACGTTCTCCTAGGCACATGTGACCTCCCTCACATAGCTCCTCCTAGCCGTGGCCCTTCCTTGAGTTTTGTCTTAATCTTTTTCTCCTGCAAGAATCAAGATAGCTAGCCTTAGATCATTAATATGGCCGTTGGCAATTAATTCGTATTTAATAGGAAAAGAATTATTTTGTTTTGTTTATTATTATTTAAAATAAATTTTTTTGGTCAATTATGCCCCTTAATTAAAGATGTTAAAAGTTGGTGAACACCAAACTTATCCTTTATTTAGGGGATGGCTTAGCAATTGCAAACTGTTCCGAGGGTTACCTGAAACGTATAGCTCGGTCGCTTGGAGAGGCCCGAGGTGGGGGTCAGGGACCCGAGCTTGATATGTAGAGTGGTTGGTGGTTGTACCTGCAATGACACTCCGATGCTTAAGTTAGCATGGGTCCAAGCAGATATGTGTAGAATGTGGAATGAATGTCATACCTGGGTGCTCCAGTGTATTTATAGTAGTTTGGCCGTGATCTTCCCTGGATAAGATATTCTTATCTTATCTTATCCTTCGGGAGTTTTATCCCTATCTTTGTGGAACCGCCTTTGCTAGGCCTTTTCGGCCTTTAGGTTTTGGGCTGCGTTCCTTTTGATGGGCCTTCCTTGCTTTGTTGTCCGAGGTCCGACCTCTAGGCGTGGGCCTTAGGACGAGGTCGGACTTTTCATAGATTTGCCGAGTTTGGAGGAGCCCGGTCAGGGTATGAACAGTGCCCCTGCCCGAGTTCGTCCTTTTTTGGAGGTCGAGCTCGGGCATAGTAGTTTTTCAAAATTCAAAAATGGCCGTTTTCTGCATTTATTGCATTTTACCGTTTCTCCTCGATTTCCGTTCGGGCTCTGTGAAGGCATTATTTATTTGCTCCCTTCCTTTTTCTTCGTTTATTCTGCTCCTTTCCTGTTTTTCTAAGTTTCGCCATCTCCTTTTTCGAGCACCGCTTCTCTTTCTTTGTTTCTTCTTTCCCCGAATCTTTCCGTGTGTCTTTCCGGGGTTTCCTCTGCGCCGCCGCTTCGTTCTCCTTGCTTCGGAGCTCTTCGCCTTCGTTTTCTTTCTTCCAGGTTTGTTCTTCTGTTTCTATTTTCTTGTGATCATATGCTTCTGTTCTTCGTGTGGCTCTTTGTTTGTTTCTTTTTCTTTATGCCTGGGTTGCCCCGAAAAGAGGCGCCGCCATTGCTTTGTTTGTATATGGGGGGGCTCTTTTTGTTTTTCTGGTACTTTGTTCTGGGTTGCCGCATTTTCTTTTTTGTTTCTTGCTTGGCTGAACGGGTTTTTCGCTGTCTGCTTTATGTGATTTTTGCTTGCTGTTGTATTTCTTCTTTGTAGGTAAGAGTTTTATGTCTCGAAAGGTTCTTCAAGCGATGTCGACCAAGATTCCAAGTGGTCTTGGTTGGGTAGACCCTCTTCCTCTAAAAGTCCCTTCTGTGGTAGATTCTGAATATTTGGCTAGGTTCCGTAGGCACTGTAGCATATGTGAGAATAGAGAGTCTGAGAGGGATTATGAACTAGTAGCCCCGGATTCCGAGGAGAGAGTTTGCTTCCCGCCCTTAGATAGTTCCGAGAAGCTCTTCTTTTATGCTTATGATTGTTTTTCTCTAAGCTGAGTGTCCGACTTCCTTTTACCGACCTGGAGTCCGAGGTGTTGTGGTCTTGTAACCTTGCCCCTACGCAGCTCCATCCAAATTCTTGGGCGTTTTTAAAGCTGTTTCAACTTTTGTGTCAGTTTTGGGCGTCGCTCCCTCTATTTCTCTTTTTTCCTACTTGTTTGTGTTGACGAAGCCGGGGTCGGGTGGAGGGAAGGTGTCTTGGGTCTCTTTTAGGGCTAACCAGGGGAGGAAGTTTTGTACCCTTTATGATGAGTCCTTTCATGATTTCAAAAACTTTTATTTCAAGGTCCGGGCTACTGGAGACGTCCGACCTTTCTTTCTGGATGAGAGTGGGGAGCCTTCTTTTCCTCTTTGTTGGCAGGAGAATGTAGTGTCTGCTAAGTATACTTTTGAGAGTCTAGATGAGGTTGAGCAGGCTTTTGTGGGTGTGGTGAGCAGTTTATGGGGTCGGGCACCTCACTTGGATACGAAGAAAATGTTGGGAGATCCAAGCCTTCTCCGTTCCGAGTTAGGTAGTTTCCCGACCTCTCCGAGATTCTTCTTTTTTAGTATTTTGGTTTTGCTTGTTTTTGGTGAAATTTCTGTTGTGGTAATCCTTTTCTTTTTATTTCTGCAGAGATGTCTTCTCAGGCGGATTCCATGAAGTTCCTTCGTCGGACGAAGAAGTCTGTGGCTGCTCGAAATATCGAGGCTGGGGAGGCTTCTGCCCGATCTTCTCCGCAGAAGACTACCGTGGGTGTTCAGACTCGGTCGAAGACTATTCCGACTCCCCAGTTCCGAGCTATAAGTCAAGACCCTCCGACCTCCGGGCCTGTTACCTCTTCTCCTCCCCCGTTCTCGGGTCCTCCTCCCAAGAAGCAGAAGACCTCTCAAGAGCTTGCGGGTTTTAACGATAAGGATTTCGATGCTCTTGGTTGGATTGAACAGCATATTCTCCCTCAGACTTTTATTTCTACTGATGACGTGTCTATGGAGCACCATTTTCAGTATATGGCGCGGAGTTGTGTTCGGATGGCCAGTCTTCATGCTGCTATTGCCCGGGAGTTCAAGAAATCCCCCATTGGTGCGACCAGCTCCCGACTTGAGAAGGCTCAGTCTGAGTTTGAGAGGATTAGTGAGCTGAAGGCTGCTAGGATTACTGAGTTGGAGGCCTCTTTGGAGAAAGAGAAAGCTAAAGCTACCGCGGCTATGGCGGCAGCGAAAGCATCTGAGGAGATGGCGAAGGCGGCGACGGAGAATTATACTCGGGTATACGCCGAGCTTGTGGAGACAAAGGAGAAGTTGCAGTCTGCTCAGGATGATTTTTACGAGCTAGAAGGGCATGTGGCTAAGGGTACGGATGCTATATATGAAAATTTGAAAGCTCAGGTCCGGGTTCTTGCTCCTGACCTGGATCTGAGTTTATTCAGTACGGATAACATTGTTGTGGAGGGAAAGAGGCTCCGGTGTCCGACCCCAAAGTTCCGGTGTCCGACCCCAAAGTTCCGGTTGTGAACCCGACTTTGTCTTTGGCCGAGGAGGAATCTGGTGTGGAGGTTTTGAACCGAGATGACGGTGCCGTCAATGCTGTCCCGATTTCAATGTTTCCTCCGCAGCCTTCTGCCGATGTGGAGTCCGGGAAGGGTCTTGGTTCCCTGTAATCTTTTTATCTTTTGGTTGTTTGCCCGGCCTGTGGGCTCTTTTTTAGATGCTTTGAACACCTTTTTGCTATTTAGCTACTTGTAGTAACTTTCTTTAGCTTTATTTTGCGGTGTTTGGTTTGCGTTTTGACTTTTAGCTCCGCTTTATGCTTTTTAGTTGTTTTTGGGTAACAACCTTTTAGCTAGCGCTTTTTTCCTTTTGATTTCGTTTTTTCGCTTGTACTTTTTAGTTGCCTTTGTATAGCAACTTTTTAGTAAGCGTTTTCGAAATCTTTGTTTTCTCTTTTTGATTTCGTTTTTTCGCTTGTACTTTTTAGTTGTTTTTGCATAGCAACTTTTTAGTAAGCGTTTTCGAAATCTTTGTTTTCTTTTTGATTTCGTTTTTTCGCTTGTACTTTTTAGTTGTTTTTGCATAGCAACTTTTTAGTAAGCGTTTTCGAAATCTTTGTTTTCTCTTTTTGATTTCGTTTTTTCGCTTGTATTTTTTAGTTGTTTTTGCATAGCAACTTTTTAGTAAGCGTTTTCGAAATCTTTGTTTTCGCCGTTTTAAGGCTTCTTTTTCGGATCCGGGCTTTTCTCGGGCCTCGGTTGGGTCGGTCGAGTACTTCCCTTTGTTGGGTCCGACCTTGTCGTTGGTCGGCCTTTTAAGTTATTTTTGTAATCTCTTTTGTTTGGCTTTTTGAGCCTTTTCAGAGTTGCTTTATAACTTCTCACATTAATTTGAACCTCGTCGCTTTATCTTGCCGACCTTGTATGGTCTCTTGGCAATGATTTTTTGCGTTTTGTCGAGCATAAATTAATGCGCCTTGGCGGGGTACTTTTTCAGGATTTGTTTCATCACGAGGAAGAACAAAAGAAAATAGAAAAATTTGATTAGTTATTAAAAAGAAAGAATATTTACAGAGTGTTTACCCTTGACTAGGTCGGGTGCCTTACTTGACCGGGTGTCTCATTAAAAAACCCTTGTAGGGAAAAAGAGTACACCTCGGGTCAAATTTTTCTAGCTGTAGTACCGTCTTAGATTACAGGCGTGCCAGGCCCTGGGCAGCTCATTGCCTTCTAGGTCGGATATCTTGTAATAGCCTGTTCCTAAGACTTCCGTTACTTTGTAGGGTCCTTTCCAATTTGCAGCTAGCTTTCCTTCTCCCGACTTTTGTGTTCCGATGTCATTTCGGATTAGAATTAGGTCGTGAGTGGAGAAGCTTCGTTTTATTACCTTCTGATTGTATCTGAGGGCCGTTCGCCGTTTTAAGGCTTCTTCTCGGATCCGGGCCCTTTCTCGGACCTCGGGGAGGAGGTCGAGTTCTTCCTTTTGTGCCTGCGGGTTACCTTCTTCGTTGTAGAAGATGACTCTGGGTGACCCTTCATCTATTTCGGTAGGAATCATTGCCTCCATCCCGTAAGCTAGTCGGAATGGCGATTCTCCCGTTGTAGAGTGTGGAGTTGTCCGATACGCCCATAATACCTGGGGGAGCTCCTCGGCCCATGCTCCTTTCGCCTCTTGGAGTCTTCGTTTTAACCCGGCCAAGATGACTTTATTTGCGGCCTCTGCTTGTCCGTTGGCTTGTGGGTGCTCCACTGAGGTGAATTGCTGTTTGATTTTTAGTTCGGCTACCAAGTTCTGAAAACTTGTGTCCGTGAACTGTGTTCCATTGTCTGTTGTGATGGAGTAGGGGACTCCGAACCTTGTGACAATGTTTTTGTATAGGAATTTGCGGCTTTTCTGAGCCGTAATGGTGGCTAAGGGTTCGGCTTCGATCCACTTTGTGAAGTAGTCGACCCCTACTATGAGGTATTTGACTTGCCCCGGTCCTTGGGGGAACGGGCCGAGTAGGTCAAGTCCCCATTTTGCGAAGGGCCATGGTGCGGTGACGCTGATAAGGTCTTCGGGTGGTGCCTTGTGAAAATTGGCGTGTTTTTGGCAGGGGGGCATATTTTCACAAACTCCGTTGCGTCTCTTTGCAAGGTCGGCCAGTAGAACCCGGCTCGGACTACTTTCTTGGATAATTCCCGAGCTCCGAGGTGGTTCCCACACATGCCTCCGTGGACTTCTTCGAGGACGCTCTTTGTTTCTGAGGTCGGGACGCACCTAAGGAGGGGGTTTGAGAATCCTCTTCTGTATAATACGTCGTGAATTAGTGTATAATTCTGGGCGTCTTTCGTGAGTCTTTTAGCTTCCTTTCTTTCGACGGGGAGAGTTCCCGACTTCAGGTAGCTGAGTATGGGGGTCATCCATCCTTGCTGTTGGTTGGATATATTTAGCGTTTCTTCCTCTCTTAGCACGGAGGGAGATTGTAAGGTTTCCTGGAGGAGACTTCTGTTGTTGCCTCCGGGCTTGGTGCTGGCAAGCTTTGAGAGGGCGTCTGCCCGGGCGTTTTGTTCCCGAGGTATGTGCTGGATCTGTATCTCTGAAAAGTGGCGTAATTGTGCCTGTGTTTGGTCCAGGTATTTTTTCATAGTTGGGTCTTTGGCCTGGTAGCTTCCATTTACTTGTGATGTGACGATCTGGGAGTCACTGAAGATCATAATTTTCTGGGCTCCGACCTCTTCGGCTAGCTTTAGACCTGCTAGTAGGGCCTCGTATTCGGCTTGGTTGTTCGAAGCCTGGAACTCGAATTTTAGGGATAGTTCTATCCGCGTTCCTTGGTTGCTTTCGAGTATAACTCCGGCTCCGCTTCCAGTTTTGTTTGAGGACCCGTCGACATACAGGTTCCATGAGAGTGGGGTTCCAGGGGTCTCAGTGTATTCTGCGATGAAGTCGGCTAGATACTGAGATTTTATGGCAGTCCGGTTTTCATAGTGGAGGTCGAACTCGGACAGTTCCACCGCCCATTGCAGTATTCGTCCTGCCAGGTCTGTTTTTTGGAGGATGTGTCTCATGGGTTGGTTCGTCCGGACTTTGATGGTGTGGGCTTGAAAGTAGGGACGGAGCCTCCGAGCTGTGAACACTAGGGCGTAGGCGAATTTTTCTATCTTCTGATAGTTTAATTCGGCCCCTTGTAGTGCCTTGCTTACAAAGTATATGGGGTGTTGTCCTCGGTCATTTTCTCGTATTAACGCTGAAGCGACTGCTCGATTTCCAACCGAGAGGTATAGTACGAGTTCTTCTCTTTTTAAAGGTCGGGTTAGGATTGGTGGCTGCCCGAGGAATTCCTTGAATTCTTGAAAGGCTTTTTCGCACTCCGGGGTCCATGAGAAGGGTTTGCCTTTCTTTAGGAGTGAGTAGAGAGGTAGTGACTTTATTGCTGATCCTGCCAAGAATCTTGATAGGGCGGCTAGCCTTCCATTCAGTTGTTGTACTTCCTTGACACACGTCGGGCTCTTCATATTGAGTATCGCTTGGCATTTGTCCGGGTTTGCTTCGATGCCCCTTTGAGTCAGCATGAAGCCTAAGAACTTTCCGGCTTCTGCGGCGAAGGTGCACTTTGTCGGGTTAAGTCTCATGTTGTGTTTTCTGAGGGTGCCGAAGATACTGGTGAGGTCGGCCAGCAAGTTTCTGTCTTCTTGTGTCTTTACCAGCATGTCGTCGACGTACACCTCCAGCTGTAGTCTGATGTGCTCTGAGAACACTTTGTTTATTAGCCTCTGGTAGGTTGCCCCTGCGTTCTTCAGCCCGAAGGGCATTACTACGTAGCAGTAGTTTGCCTTTGGGGTTATGAACGAGGTCTTTTCTTGGTCGGGTCCGTACATCGGGATTTGATTGTATCCCGAGTATGCGTCCATGAAGGAGAGATATCTATAGCCTGAGGCTGCGTCTACCAAGGCGTCGATGTTTGGTAGTGGATATGGGTCTTTGGGGCAGGCTTTGTTGAGATCCGTGTAATCGACGCACATCCTCCATTTTCCGTTGGGCTTTTTTACCAGGACCACGTTTGCGAGCCATAGGGGGTATTTTACTTCCCTAATGAACCCTGCATCTAGCAGTGCTTGTACTTGTTCTTCTATTGCTTGCATGCGCTCGGGTCCGAGCTTCCGGCGTCTTTGTTGGACAGGTCGGGATCCCGGGTAAACTGATAGCTTATGGCACATTAGGTCGGGGCTTATGCCTGGCATGTCGGAGGCTTTCCAGGCGAAGAGGTCGGAATTCTCCCTTAAGAGGGTTATGAGTTCCTCTTTTAGGTCCGTTTCGAGGTTTGCTCCTATGTTTGTTATTTTTTCAGGTGTGTTCCCAATCTGGACTTTTTCGGTCTCTCCCTCTGGTCGTGGCCGAAGATCTTCTCGGGATTGAACTCGTCCGAGTTCTATCGTGTTGACCTCCTTCCCTTTTAGGCTCAGGCTTTCGTTGTAGCATCGCCGCGCTAGTTTTTGGTCGCCTTTTAGGGTAGCGATTCCTTTTGCGGTAGGGAACTTCATACAGAGGTGTGGGGTCGAGACTATAGCTGCCAGTCTGTTTAGGGTTGGTCGCCCAATGAGGGCATTGTATGCTGAAGGGACGTCGACTATAATGTAGTCGATGCTTAATGTTTTAGATTGCTCGCCTCTTCCAAAGGTAGTGTGTAGCGGGATGTATCCTAAGGGATGGATCGGAGTATCCCCTAGTCCAAATAGGTCGGTGGGATAGGCCTTTATTTCTTTTTCTTCAAGTCCGAGCTTGTCGAAGGCCGTTTTGAACAGGATATCTGCTGAGCTTCCCTGGTCAATCAGGGTTCGATGTAAGTTGGCGTTTGCTAGGATAATGGTGATTACCATTGGGTCATCGTGTCCGGGAGTTATCCCTTGAGCATCTTCTTGGGTAAATGAAATAGTGGGTAATTCGGGCAGGGGACTGTCTTCTCGGACGTGATAGATTTCTTTGAGGTGTCTTTTTCGCGAGGATTTGGATGTTCCTCCGCCTGCAAAACCTCCATTTATCATGTGAACCTGTCTTTCAGGGGTTCGCGGGGTTTGCTCGGCCCGATCTTCGTTGTCTCCCCGCCTTCTCTTCCTGGTCTCTTCTCCTTTCTCCGCTATGTATCCGTCGAGTTTTCCTTCTCTGGCTAGTTTTTCTATAACATTTTTTAGGTCGTAGCAGTCGTTAGTAGAATGACCGTAGAGTTTGTGATATTCACAGTATTCGGACCGATCTCTCCCCGCTCTCTTGTGTTTTAGCAGTCGGGGCGGTGGGATCTTTTCGGTGTGGCATACTTCTCTGTAGACGTCTACCAGCGAGACTCAGAGGGGGGTGTAGTTGTGGTACTTCCGTGGCTTGTCCGAGTTGGGTTCTTCTTTCTTCTTCTGTTCCCGATCCGATCTCGGAGTGGGTAGGTTGATTCCTTCCTAGAAGAGTCTCTTAGCTGGGAGTTTTCCTCCATGTTGATATTTTTCTGCCCGCTCCTGCACCTCGTATAGGGAGGTCGGGTATCGTTTGGATAGGGATTGGCTAAACGGTCCCTCTTTTAGGCCGTTTATTAGTCCCATGATGGCTGCTTCAGTGGGCAAGTGTTGTATGTCCAGGCAGGCTTTGTTGAATCGCTCCATGTATTCTCGGAGAGTTTCTTGGTTACCTTGTTTGATCCCGAGTAGACTGGGGGCATGTTTTGTCTTGTCCTTTTGAATAGAGAATCTTGTTAGGAATTTTTTGATTAAGTCTTCGAAGCTGGTGATTGATCTTGGTGGCAGGTTGTCGAACCACTTCATGGCTGACTTGGTGAGAGTGGTGGGGAAGGCTTTGCACCGAGTCGCGTCGGAGGCGTCGACTAGGTACATTCTGCTTCTGAGGTTGCTGAGGTGATGGCTGGGATCGGTGGTGCCGTCGTAGAGGTCCATATCGGGTGGTTTGAAGTTTCGCGGTACTTTCTCCTTCATGATCTCTTGCGTGAAGGGATCGTGGTCGCCTTCGGTGGTGGTGCCGCGTTCTGTCCGGTCTTTCAGGTTGGCCTCTATTTTCCGCAGTTTTTCTTCTAATTCTCTGCGCTTTCGAGCTTCCCTTTTCAGATCTTGTTCGGTTTCTTTCTGCTTTTTTATGTCCTCTTCGAGTTGTTTTAGTCGGTCTTGTTGTGCTCGGACTGCTTCTAGAATTTCCGAGCTCTTCTCTTTTTCGGAATTTTGTGGATCTTTGTTTGGGAGTGATGTTTTTGGGCGATTCTGTTTGTTTCCTCCTGGAGTGCGTGGTGATAGAGGGCTGTCCGGTCGTTCTCCGGTGTCAATTTCGTCCTCTTGTTCAGATGCAGCGTGGTCATTGTTGAGAGGGTCGTCCGCCATGGTAGAGAGATGACTTCCAGGTCCCCGGCAACGGCGCCAATGTTCCGAGGGTTTGCCTGAAACGTGTAGCTCGGTCGTCTGGAGAGGCCCGAGGTGGGGGGTTCAGTGACCCGAGCTTTGGTATGCAGAATGGTTGGTGGTTGTACCTGCAATGACACTCCGATGCTTAAGTTAGCATGGGTCCAAGCAGATATGTGTAGATTTGGAATGAATGCCATACCTGGGTGCTCCAGTGTATTTATAGTAGTTGGCGGCGATCTCCCCTGGATAAGATATTCTTATCTTATCTTATCCTTGGGAGTTTTATCTCTATCTTTGAGGAACCGCCTTTCCTAGGCCTTTTCGGCCTTTAGGTTTTGGGCTTCGTTCCTTTTGATGGGCCTTCCTTGCTTTTTGTCCGAGGTCCGACCTTTAGGTGTGAGCTTTAGGACAAGGTCGGACCTCTTTATGAATTTGTCGGGTTGGAGGACCTCGGTCAGGGTATGAACAAAAACCAATCATCAAAATGGCGCCGTTGCCGGGGAGTTGCAATGGTGTTGTGTTATTGGTTATTGTATATATGTGAATATTGTAAATATGTTTGCTTTTTGCTTCTTTGTTAGTTTTTAGTTTGTTCTCTTTATTTGTTACTATTTTTTTGTTTTTGCCCTCTCTTGCTATCATGAATTCTCACTTTGGCTATGAGTGTAGTTACAATTATATTGTAGGTGATGGGAGCTACAATGAAGATGTGTATCAAGGATGGGACAATCAAAGGTGGAAGGAGCCATATGCATATGATCAACCTTCATGGCGACAACCTCCACCAATGCACTATGAAGAAGAGCCATTCTATGATGCATATCAATCCAACGGCTATGGTGAATCACCTTGTGACTTTCAAGAGCCACCACCATATGCCCATGAATCTCATCCTCAACATGAACCTCAACCATACACACAAGCCTCTCCATACCAAGCCCCTTTCTATAACCCATATCCATCATATGACCAAACCCACATACCATATTTTTATGACCATTATGAGCAAGAACCCTTAGAACCACCACAACCCTATCAAGACTACTCTCAAGAACCACCTCAATACACACAATCTCCACAACCTTACCAAGAAGAACCACCTTCCTATTATGAACCCTCTCTCCAAAACGATAAACCTTCCTACCCACCACAAGCCCCAATAGACGATTCTCTCACTTTGTTACTTCAAGGACAAGAGGCCATGAAGCGGGATACACTTGAGTTTGTGACCAATTTGACCAAGGTGGTGCACACCCTAGGCCACCAATGCTTGAATACTCAAGGTACTTCCGTGACCACATGTGAAAGGTCAAAAGAAGAGCAAAGTATGAAGGAGAAATTTGAAAATCCGGTGGAGAAGGAGGAATCAAATTTTGTGTTGGAACAATTGGAGAAGCCTATGATCATTGAAGAAAAGGGAGAGGTGGTTGAAGATTTAAGAGATGTTGAAAGTCCATGGGAATGTAGCATCATGGAGCACTCGTCCAAGAAGCTTGATATTGATGTTGAAGAGGGCGTGCAACCTCCAAGGCATATCATCGTTGGAGACTTGGAAGAGGCTTACCAAGAAATGGATTCAATCATGGATGAATTTCTCTCTATAATGGAATCCCCTTCCATTGGACATGAAGCCGAAATTATGAAAGAGTGTGCACAACCTCCCAAGGAAGACGGAAATGGCATGGTGTATATTGAAATTGAAGAATATGAAGAGGTTGATCAAGAGATGAACTCATTCATCAATGAATTTCTATCCAAAATTGAATCACCTCTCATTAGACAAGATGAAGTTCTTGAAGATAACACCAAGCCACGTAACAAAGAGGATGAGGTTGAAATTGAAGAAGCTTGTGAAGAGGTGGAAATAACTAAAGAAGAGCACAAGGAGGTGGACCTTGCATTGTCTAAGTGTGGGGAAGCCTCCCTTCTCAAGTTACCATCCAACACAACATTTAAGTGGGTAAAATCTCTATCTCTAAGCTTTAATTTCTCACTTAAATATGGTTTGATTGAAACTGATGGTCAACTTAGAACTCTTTGTGGAATTACAAGTAAAACGGAGTTGTGTAGTGGTTGGAAAGTAGGTGTTAAGCTTATCAAGGTCAAGGCCCCGAGGTATAGGGATGATGTTGGGACAAGAATCACTTTGTATGGGTCTAGAAGGAAGCATTGGTGGAGTAAAGAGAATTCTGTGTGTCCACCACATTTATGTCAACCGCCCATCCGACAAAATCATGAAACTCAACTAACGGATGGATGTGAAGATAAGGTATGGGATCCCGGTTCGCTATGTGAAGACCAACTATGGGGACTCATATCTTGGGTAGAACTTTGCTCGAGCTTGATGAAGATGGTTGGAAATTCTGTCAACCAGTTGAGAAGCATGGATCCTTGGAGATTCAAGGATGAGTACAAACATAAACCACCATGACAACAAGCATCTCAAAATGTCCAACTTAAGGACTTAAACTAAAAGTGCTAGGTGGGAGACACCCCACCATGGTAAACTCTTTCCACTCTCTTTTAAATTTGCTTAATAAGTGATTTGAGTTGCCATTGTAGGTAGATGTTTCATACAAATTCGTTTGTACAACTTAATTGTTAGTTTAGTCACATGTATGTTGTGTTTAGTAGTAGATGAATAATATCAAAATTGCTTTCTTTGTGAATCGTATGATGGTTGAATAAATAAGAGTTGTGAACACTAAGGGGAGCACCCAGCAAAATTTTTCTTTAAAAAAAAAAAAGGGGGGGGGGGGTGGACGCGCGCGCACTATGTACGCGCACGCGTCCCTGTGCAAATGCACCACGAGCCACATTCCAGAGAGTTGGGCCTCTCTTGAGCAAACATCATGCCCTGAGCCCAACATGACCCACGCAGCCGCGCACTACGTGCGTGCGCGCCGATTATGAGGACATGGATGTTAGCGCGGACGCGCACTTGCCGCGTCCGTGCCGATTTGCTGCTGCAAATTGTTGAGCCAATCCCCAGATAGTTAGGCCAGCTCTGAACCATTCTTAAGCCCCTGGCCCAACTCGATCTGCGCGGACGCGCACTTGCCGCGTGCGCGCCCGTATGTCAATAATAGACACGACGCGAGCGCACGCACCGCGCGCGCGCAACCTTTCCCAAATCGTCAACGTACGCGGACGCGCACTTGCCGCGCGCGCGTCCTTACGTGCTACCACCAATCTAGGCTTCTAACCCGAGAGTTGGGCATGCCTCAAGCCCACTCTAAGCTTCAGGCCCAATCTCATGTACGCGGACGCGCACTGTACGCGCACGCGCCTTTACCTAATCTGCCATACCACGCTGGAGCGCACTGCACGCTCACGCATGATTCTCCATTTTCCCCAATGCGCGTGGACGCGTACATGTCGCGTGCGCGCAGGTCTGGTAGCGCAACTTTCAGCCCAGTCTCCAGAGAGTTAGGCCTGAGTTGGGCCAACTCTAAGCCCCTAGCCCAACTCCATGCACGCGTGTGCGAACTGTACGCGCACGCGTCCTTTCCTGGTTTGACTCATCCACGCTTAAGCGCGTTGAACGCGCACGCGTAGTTCCCAAGTTTCCTCCATGGATGCGGACGCGTGATACGTAAAAATTTAGAATTTCACGTACAACCGGCAAGTATACCGGGTCGTATCAAGTAATAAAACTCACAAAGAGTGAGGTCGATCCCACGGAGATTGGAAGATTAAGCAACTTTAGTTAATGGTAAATTTAGTCAAGCAAACATAGTTTTGATTTCATGAGCATTTTGATTTTTGAACATAATTGCAAGAATGTAAATGACACACAATGTAAAGAACTAGAATAGAGAAATAAAATGGAAGTAAATGACGGAAACTTAAAGTACAAGAAACTTAAATGACATCAAAGATAAATTGCAAGGAATTAAAGTGCTGAATTCTAAAGAGCATAAGAGTGAGAAATAAGAAACAGAATGTAAATGACAAGAATAATAAATTGCAAGGATGTAGAAGGGAATTGGGTAATGGGTTTTCAAACACTAAGAACAAAAGAAATGAGAGTTAATGATGGAGAGGATCATTAGGGATCAGAGATGTTAGTTTTCGTGAATTGATGTTAGTCAAATCCTTCTCAATCATGGGTATAGATCTATGGCAAGTGGGTGATTGAACCCCAATCTCTTGGTGATTCAATCTCTCTCAACATAACCAATTGCCACTCTCGTGATCTAATTGTTCATGAGAAGAGATGAAGCTCATATATTATCCAGCCACACAATTTCTATAATCTCAACCAAGGAGAGTTACATCTCACATACTAACCAAGGTATATTGATTAAAGAAATCATGAAAGGATGAACTCTAAACTGAATTATGTGGGTCATTCCTCAAACTCACCACATAATTCATATAGATTAACCCCTCTCTCGATGGTGGTTGAATCTGTGAAGATCAAGAGTTCCCTCTTTAAATCAACCACTAGAATTGAGGAGGAAAGATGGGTTCATCAATCCATTCCAACAAACAGAGCTCCTCCCCCTAATGAAAGTGGGGTTTAGTGAGTCATTGCTCCAATTTCAACAACAATTGCCATAAATCAAAATTAAACTAAATGTAAAGGAAGAAGAAGCCGAAGAAAAAAAAATGCTTAAAGATTAAGAAAAATGAAGAAGAGAAGTTCCAAGATGAACCAAAATTGGCTCTCTGGGTCTCCTCTCGGAAGTACCAAAAGAGTTTCCAATACAAGTGCTAAAAAGTGTCTAAAAATTCTAAGTGTCAAAAAAAGTATTCAAAAGTGTAAAAGTCCCCTACAAGTACAAACTCAATCTCTATTTATACTAGTCCTAAAGCTCTTTCAAAGATCTTCAAGTGGGTTAGCAATATGGGCTTTCTCATTGTTGAATTCTTGGCTCAATTGGAAGTGTTGCTAGGCTTGGAATGGAAGAGTTCATTCATCATGTTTCTGGCCCATTGACTTGGCGTTATTGGCACTAACTCCAGGCCAAATGCACGTTGGCAACGTGCTTGACATTTTCCTGGAAGTGAAGTATGAGACTTGGGCGTTGCTAGCCCAAGTTGTTGCCAACAACTTGCTTTTCCTCTTCTTGGCCTTACTTTCATGCTAATTGTAGCCCAGAATTTGAGTGTCAACCTTCAGCTTTAATATGGACTATTATACATCATTGGAAAGCTCTTGATGTCTATTTTCTAATGCCACTGGAATCACCTCAATTAAACTTTCCTAGCTCAAGTTATGGTTCCTCAAAGAAGGTAAGGTCAAGCTGCCAAGTTGTTGCCAAGTTGTTGTGAATAACGCACCCTCAACCCCAAGTTAGCAACGTGCTCGAGCATCACTCTCCCAAGGCAAGGACTTGAGGCTGGCGTTGTTGCAAAACACGCCCCCTTTGTGCACGTTGGCAACGTGCTCGATCCCACAGCCAAGGATCATCTCTAGCTCCCTTGAATTTCATTTCATGTTCTTGTTTTTAGGGCCTAAAGATGACTCTGGTTTGGCTTCAATTTTGTGCTCCATCATAGACTATTATATATGGTTGGAAAGCTCTGAATGTCAGCTTTCCAATGCAACTGGAAGCACTCAATTTGGATCTCTGTAGCTCAAGATATCTTCCATTGAAGAGGACATGTTCAGGCTGCCTTGTTTGGTAAGTTGGCGTTGGCAACGCCCATCTAGCGTTGGCAACGTGAGTGGTGCAGCATTTGGGCGTTTGGAACTTGGTTGGTGCGCCATTGGGCGTTTGGCAGCCTGGTTGGTGCGCCATTGGGCGTTTGGCAGCCTGGTTGGTGCGCCATTGGGCGTTTGGCAGCCTGGTTGGTGCGCCAAGACTTGGTGCCAAAATTTGCTTGTGTGTGGCGTTGGCAACGCCAGATTCAAGTTGGCAACGCCAACTTTGCTTCTTCCAGGGCCAAGCTTGCCTTGCTTGTGTGTGGCGTTGGCAACGCCAGATTCAAGTTGGCAACGCCAACTTTGCTTCTTCCAGGGCCAAGCTTGCCTTGCTTGTGTGGCGTTGGCAACGCCAGATTCAAGTTGGCAACGCCAACTTTGCTTCTTCCAGGGCCAAGCTTGCCTTGCTTGTGTGTGGCGTTGGCAACGCCAGATTCAAGTTGGCAACGCCAACTTTGCTTCTTCCAGGGCCAAGCTTGATAGTGTGGCGTTGTTAGCCTGCGTTGTCCTCAAACACGCCAATGCTTCCTAGCTCAAACAACGTGCTCGAGCTTCCATATTAGTGCCAAAATTGCTTGTGTGTGGCGTTGGCAACGCCACTCTCAAGTTGGCAACGCCAACTTTGCTTCTTGTCTTCCTCCAGGGCCAAGTTCCTTGCTTGTGTCTTGTGTGTGTGGCGTTGGCAACTTGGTTCTGGAGTTGGCAACGCCAACCTTGCTTCCAGGGCCAAGTTTGCTTGGTTGTGTGGCGTTGGCAACGCCCATCTTGAGTTGGCAACGTGCTCGAGCCTCCTTTCCTAGCTCCAGGCATTGCTTCCCACGTTGCCAGTGAACACGCCCATAGAAGCTGGCGTTGGCAACTTGAATGTTGCCTAGTCTTGGCGTTGGCAACTTGGATGTTGCATGTGATGGGCGTTGGCAACTTGGATGTTGCTTAGTCTTGTGTGTGGCGTTGGCAACTTGATTCTAGAGTTGGAAATGCCAACTTTGCTTCCAGGGTTGCCAAGCTTGCTTGGTGTGGTTGTGTGTGGCGTTGGCAACGCCAATCCCAAGTTGGCAACGCCAACTCCTTGCCTTGGTTGCCTCCAGGACCAAGCTTGCCTTGTGTTGTGGAGTTGGCAACGTGGATTCCAAGTTGGCAACGCCAACTCTTGCCTTGGTTGCCTCCAGGACCAAGCTTGCCTTGTGTTGTGGAGTTGGCAACGTGGATTCCAAGTTGGCAACGCCAACTTTGCCCAGCTTGCATCATTCTTGCTTCCATGCCTCCTTGTTTCATCACCTATCATCAACAAGGGAAATAGCTTCAAAGTCTTACCAATTCAAGCAATAAATTTCATGAGATTCATTCATACTCATTCATATATGCATTCCTTAAATCATTTGCATGAATTTGGCTAGAATTAACATGTTCCTTAATATCATCATGCATGGAAACAAAACTCATAAAAGGACTTGTTTATTTAGAGAAAATGAGTGAAATTAAGCTAAAACTAACTAAGCTAACTAACTAATAATGCAAATATGCATTTGCATCACAACACCAAACTTAAAGTATTGCTTGTCCTCAAGCAAATATAAAGGACTTTGTCACAAGAATTTAAGATGTAAGACTTGAATGTTCTTCCAGAGAGTAATTTTCATTGAGCATATTGTCCTCACTTGTGTGGTCATTAATTTATTGTAATTGAACACAACTATTCAACTTTTTCAATTAAAATGCTTGCTTCCCTACTGAATGGTTAACTTCACTAGACTTCTTTCATACCTTAGCACATGATCCTTGAACCAATTTTTTCTGCTTATTTCTTTTCCTTTTTTTTTTCTTTCCCTTTTTCTTTCAATTAAGCTCGAAATCTTGTCTTAAGGCGGCTCTTTAGCATAAGCTTTCAATCAACAATCCCAAACCAGTTGGTTCAAGTTGTTAAGTGTTGAGACACTCTTAAAGATTTACTCACTCAAGCCTCTTTCCTTAACACATTCAGTCACAGGCATATAACATTGAAATTTTGTTTGGATAGTGGTGTCCAGCACCTCTTTGGGTTGCTAAATGTTCTGTTATAGAGCTACTCTTGATTGTGGGTTTTCAATCGATAATCCCGAATTAGTTAACTCAAGTTACCGGGTGATGAAGCACCCCTCGGATTTACTAGCCCAAGTATGTCTCTTAACATCAGTCACCACAGACACATATCCAACTTTTGTCATTGATGCCTAGCCTTTCATTCTTTGTATTCTATTTTCTTTATTGTCAAGGTTATTTGTGCTTTTACTAATAAAGTCCTTATGATCCTTAACCAAACTAGTCTTGTATAGCAAGCATTCTTTGAGTTCATTGAACCTTGATTCTTTCACAATAAAAATACTAGCACTTTTCCTATGGGACAACATGATCCTTTTTAAGCTAGATTTCTCTCTGTTCTTGCTCAAACTGCATCTTTTATTCCAATGACAAGTAAAAGTATTAAAGACAAGCAACCATTCCAAATCTGTGAGTGGTGATGCATGGAATGGGCAACATAAAAGACAATGCTTCAAAAAGAAAATGCATCCTAGAAGGTATACCATATTTCAGACATACATCTTCTTTATTTAATAAAACATAAAGAAAAACATAGGAACTTCACCACCTTTAGTCTTCATGTCCCTTTTCCTTTGCTTGATTCTCCTTGCTTTCCTTTGCCTTTTGGGTCTTCTTTCTTTTTGCTTGTTGTTGTGTTGTTGCATCTCCTTTCTCCTTGTTGTTGTTGTTGTTGCATCTCTTCTTTTCCTGAGCTTATCATTGTCTCCTGTAGCCTCTGTTGATTGAATCTCACCCTTGCTAGTTCTTGCTGTTCAAATATCTTCCGAGCCTCATTAAAACATTTGATTTGTGGGTTGATCAATGGGGGTGTGGAACAGAGGTAACTAAGCTTTCTTGGGTGCATATGTCATAGTCAAGTCTGTCCTTGTGCCTGGCTTCCTTGAACATTCTGTTTTCATTGAAATCTCTGTAGAGTGTTTCATGTCTAGCATCCAACCTATGGAGAAGTTCTCTTTGCTGAGCTTGCTCTATCCTTAGTTGAGCTTGTTCTTGTATCACTTTCTCCATGGCTTTTTGTTCCATAGCTGAATTGTTGATGGCTTCTTGCATCTTGGCATATTGTTCTTGTTGCAACTCCATCATGTGTGTTTGGTACTCATTTTGTTGGTTCATCCATTGAACTTGAACCCCTCTTTGTTGATCCATCAATTGCCAAAGGTCCCTTTGTTGTTGCGCTTGTTCCTCTTGGCTTCTTTGAATTTGTGAATATTGCCCAGAAATCCCTTCCAAGGCGGCTTGGAGTTGGTTCATGTTCAAGGTGTGGGATTCATCCATTTCTTGAGGCTCCTCCTCTTGTCTTACTTCTTTCCTTTTCTTCCTTCTTGCTAAAGGTTGCCTTTCCAATTGGGTTTGGTGATGAACTCCAACCTTTCTTTGGTGAGAGGCTTTCCAATGGAGACCAAATCAGTTTCTCCAAATTCTTCAAGAGGCACTCCAGCTTCTTCACATAGGCGCAGAATAGTACTAGGATATCCTAGCCAGCTGTCCTGTTTGACCTTTTGAGCTATTTCAATGATGTTCTTGGCTATAATGTCTCCAACATTGATTTCCCCTCCTTTCATTATGCAATGGATCATTATAGCTCTATTCACCGTTACCTCAGAGTTATTTGAAGTAGAGATCAATGACCTCCTCACTATGTCATGCCATCCTTTTGCTTGAGGTATGAGATCACCTCTCCGAAGTTTGAGTGGTCGGCCATGTGAATCCGATACCCAATCCGTGCCTACTCTGCATAAGTCACTCACCACATCCACATATCTTGGGTCATTTTCAACCCTTTCTTCATAGCTAGGTCGTTTGAACTGTTTGTGCTTGACCCTTAGCACCCTATTGATGGTGTCCGGGCTAAAATCAACATCCACACCTCTTACCTAGCTCATGTATGGTTCTTCATCATCATATTCTCTTATCACATTAGTGAAGAACTCATGGATGAGAAGCATGCTTATTTCTTGAGGTTGGTCACAGAGAAGCTCCCATCCCCTTTTCTGATTATTTTTTGTATCTCAGGATATTCATCTTCTTTAAGCTTGAATGGTAGCTCTGGAACAACATCTTTGCTTGACATCCAACTAAAAATTCGCTCATTGTGTTTGGATTTGAATCTTCTTTGATCAAATTCATCTTCTCTCCTATCCCTTGATGATGAGGCCATTGAGATTCACTTGCAAGATTGAATCTCCCCAACACCAAACTTAGTTGAATGCTTGTCCTCAAGCACAAGGAAAATGATTGTGAATGAGATATGAGGTAAGCACGGTGACTTAGAAAATGATGGTGAAGGAGATTGAGTGTTTCGGTTATGTGAGAGATGTGATGCTTCAAGAGGAGTTTTGTTGGGTAAAGATGAGGTTCAAGGTTAGAATTTGTGAAACATGGAGTAGGTTGGAGGTTGAGTATGAGTTCGGTTAGTGAAGTGAAAGTTGGTGGTTAGAAGAATGAATGATGAATGAATATGGTTGAAGTATTTAAAGTGAAAGTTGGTGGGAAGGCATTTAAGGCTCGGTCATGGCATGCTTCCTTGTGCACAATGCATGTTGATTTCTTTTTCCTCATGCACAAAGTTTAAAATTCATGTGACTACCCTTCCTTACGTATCCGTGATCTTTCTTCAAGATTCCCCATCATTTCTTTCCTTCTTTCATTATATGCTTCCAAGATTCCCCATCACTTCTTTCTTTCTTTCCTGCAACAAAATGCCAAAGGCTTGAGATTCTTAAAGTGACATTAATGGCTAAAAACTTATGATTATGTTCCTATACAAAATTGACTAAATTAGATTCCCTAATCTATTTTTTTTTTTTAGCATTAATGATGCAAGTAAAGACACCAAACTTAGTTTGTGACTAAGTGTTCTATGGAATTAATTCCAAAGATAGCCACATCAAACTTAGTAATTTACCTACATTCAATGCTTTTTTTTTTCACGTTTTTTTTTTTTATTTTATTTTATCTAAAGTAGATGACAAAACTTTCATAGCTTAGCATTTTCGTGTATGTATGGACACCAAACTTAGTTTGTGGCTA
Source organism: Arachis stenosperma (assembly GCF_014773155.1). Taxonomy (NCBI): domain Eukaryota; kingdom Viridiplantae; phylum Streptophyta; class Magnoliopsida; order Fabales; family Fabaceae; genus Arachis; species Arachis stenosperma. Next base: position 94,012,908 of record NC_080379.1, on the reverse strand, counting down.
AGTGTTATAGAACACACATTGCCATTACTTCAAGATTGGCCACACCAAACTTAGTGCCTTGCATACACCATGTACTAGTCTACTTGCTCATTATTGGTTACTAAAACATGAAATTAAAAGACTCCCTGTGCATGGGTTGCCTCCCATGAAGCGCTTTGTTTATTGTCCTTAGCTCGACATTGCAGCTTCTTTGCTCATGTTAAGAGTTGCACACTCTCTTCCTTGCTCCAAGGGCCACCAAAATAGTGCTTCACCCTATGTCCATTGACTGTGAAGGTTTGTTTTGAGGCTTCATCAAGCAATTCAACATAGCCATGAGGTGATACTTTGGTGATGGTGTATGGACCAGTCCATCTAGACCTCAGCTTCCCAGGGAAGATCTTCAATCTTGAATTGAATAATAACACCTTTTGGCCTGGTTCAAATGTTCTTTGAGAGATCCTCTTATCATGCCATCTCTTTGCTCTCTCCTTGTATATTTTGGCATTGTCGTATGCCTCCAATCTGAACTCCCAAGCTCATTGAGTTGTAGCACCTCTTCTCTCCTGCTGCTTGAGCATCTAGATTTAGAAGTTTGGTGGCCCAGAAAGCCTTATGTTCAAGCTCTACAGGGAGGTGGCATGCCTTTCCATACACCAATTGAAAGGGAGATTTTCCTATGGGTGTCTTGAAGGCTGTCCTATATGCCCAAAGTGCATCATCTAGCTTCCTAACCCAATCCTTTCTTGTTGTTCCCACAGTTTTCTCCAAGATCCTTTTTAGCTCTCTGTTAGCAAGTTCAGCTTGTCCATTGGTTTGTGGGTGATATGGGGTAGCTACTTTGTGTGTAACACCATACTTGTGGAGTAAGGAATTGAGTTGCTTGTTGCAAAAGTGGCTTCCCCCATCACTTATAAGCCCTTGGGTACTCCAAATCTTGTGAAGATGTTCTTCTTGAGGAATTGCAAGACCACGTTGGTATCACATGTGGTGGTGGCTATTGCTTCTACCCATTTGGAGACATACTCTACTGCTACCAGGATGTATTTGAACGTGTAGGATGGAGGAAAAGGTCCCATGAAATCTATTCCCCACAAATCAAAGAGTTCCACTTCCAAAATGAACTTTTGGGGCATCTCATTTTTCTTGACAAACCCCCTGCTCTTTGACATTCATTGCATTGGCTCACAAACTCCCTAGCATCCTTGAAGATTGAAGGCCAATAGAAACCACTTTGAAGGACCTTAGCAGCAGTTCTTTCAGCTCCAAAATGACCACCATAACTAGAGTTGTGACAATGCCACAGTATGTCCTTCATCTCATTTTCTGGCACACATCTTCTTATCATTCCGTCTGGGCATCTTTTGAACAAGAATGGTTCGTCCCAAAAGAAGAACCTAGCCTCATGCAACAGCTTCTTCACTTGTTGTCTTGTGTACTCTTGTGGAATGATTCTTCCTGCCTTGTAGTTGGCCATGTCTGCAAACCATGGGACATGTTGAATGTGCAAGAGATGTTCATCTGGAAACTCTTCATTTATTGATGGAAGGTTGTCTTGGCATTCATCTTGTGGCACCCTTGATAAGTGATCAGCAACTTGATTTTCACTGCCCTTTCTATCTTTGATCTCAATGTCAAACTCTTGTAGGAGTAGCACCCATCTAATTAGCCTTGGTTTGGCATCCTGTTTTGACATAAGATACTTAATGGCAGCATGGTCAGTATACACTAAGACTTTAGATCCAATCAAATATTGTCTAAACTTATCAAAGGCATACACCACGGCTAGTAACTCTTTCTCTGTTGTGGTGTAGTTCTTTTGAGCTTCATTCAACACCTTACTTGCATAGTAGATAACATGAAGCTTCTTTTCCTTCCTTTGCCCCAACACAGCGCCAATTGCAAGGTTGCTTGCATCACACATGAGTTCAAAAGGTAGTCCCCAAGTTGGGGGTGTGATGATTGGTGCTGTGGTGAGCTTAGCCTTTAGAGTTTCAAAAGCATGCTTGCATTCATCATCAAAGATAAAGGATTTTCTACCACCAGCAAATTGCTTAGTGGTTTTGCTATTTTGGAAAAATCTTTGATGAATCTCCTATAAAATCCAGCATGTCCTAAGAAACTTCTAACAGCTTTCACACACTTGGCAAAGGAAGTTTTTCTATAATTTCTACTTTTGCCTTGTCAACTTCTATACCCTTTCTTGAAATTTTGTGACCAAGAACAATGCCTTCGGGTACCATGAAATGGCATTTTTCCCAATTCAAAACTAAGTTTGTTTCTTGGCATCTTTTCAAGACTAAGGTAAGATGGTGCAAGCAAGTATTGAATGAATCACCAAAAACAGAGAAATCATCCATAAAGACTTCAATGAATTTTTCTACCATGTCTGAGAAGATTGAAAGCATGCATCTTTGAAAGGTAGCTGGGGCATTGCAAAGTCCAAATGGCATCCTCCGGTATGCAAAGACTCCAAAGGGACAAGTGAAGGAAGTCTTCTCTTGATCCATGGGGTCAACCACTATCTGATTATACCCAGAATATCCATCAAGAAACAATAATAAGCATGGCCAGCCAACCTCTCAAGCATCTGATCAATGAAAGGTAGAGGAAAGTGGTCTTTTCTTGTGGCATCATTCAACCTCCTATAATCTATGCACATCCTCCACCCTGTCACTGTTCGTGTTGGGATAAGCTCATTCTTCTCATTAACAATGACAGTCATGCCTCCTTTCTTAGGTACTACTTGCACTGGACTGACCCATGGGCTGTCAGATATAGGGTAGATGATCCCAGCCTTGCACAACTTCAGGACTTCCTTTTGAACAACCTCCTTCATTGTGGGATTCAATCTTCTTTGAGGTTGTACCACAGGTTTGGAGTTCTCCTCCAAGAGTATCTTGTGCATGCATATGGCAGGGCTTATGCCCTTCAAGTCATCAATGGTCCACCCCAAAGCCTCTTTGTGAGTTCTCAAAACCAA